>NC_057803.1:223127069-223140634 GCF_018294505.1 Triticum aestivum
AAACCTCACCAACGCCCGGGGAGCGGCTACCGACAGCGAGCGGGAGCGGAGCCAGCGCGGGGGCGCGCCTGGTTGCGGCAAGGCGCTGGCAGGCAGAGCTCTAGGAAATGGATGGGACGCAGCCTAGCGCGGGCTGCGGCAGGGGCAAGGCTCGGACGGACGTGGCGTGCAGAGGTAGTAGGTAGCAGCTACATCAGAGAGCAAGCACGCGCGCATCGGTGTGGCCACAAAAGAACTTGGGGGACGGCGGTCGTGACTACAGCGAGGACGGAGAATGGAAAAAGATGGAGAAGACTTTCGGGGAGGCGGAGGAGGATCGAAACCTCACCAGCACCCGGGGAGGGCTTGCTGGAGCGAACGACGGCGACCAGATCGGCGTCCAGAGGAAGAAGTGGTCGGGGTGGTGCGGCGGGACTGTCCCGGCTCGCGTGGCTTGTCGGGGGCATCGAGGAGGTTGAGGCGGAGCCCCTGGAGTGGTCATGTAACGCCGCGGACGCACTTGCCGGTGGTCGTTACTCCTGTCGGGATCTAGACTAGCCCCACAGATCAATACTAGTCTTTTCTGCGCACTTTGTCCTCACTTGTGCGCACCAGGGAGAAACTTTCCGATCGGTCACCCATCCTGAAATTACTCCAAGCTGAGCATGCTTAACTTTGGAGTTCTGTCCGAATGGGCTGCCGGAAAAGAAGGAATTCCTTATTGATATGAGTAGTCTATCATCTGTAATAAGCCAGGCTATCACATACACCCCCACTCAGAGGAACCGACGTCCTCGTCGGGCCGCAGGAACGTTCCCTCTTGGCACATACGTCTGTGCTTCTAGTTCGGCACATGTTCCATGCCATGTGCCACGACGGGTCACAAACGTCATGCACAACATGACCACGCACCTGTCCGCAAACATCCATGTAACCGTGAGGGTCGGCTCTGATACCAACTTGTAACGCCCCGGACACACCCTTCGGTGGTCATTACTCCTAGCGGGATCTAGACTGGCCCCACAGATCAATACTAGTCTTTTCTGCTCACTTTATCCTCACTCATGCTCACCCGGGAGTAACTTCCCGATCGGTCACCCATCCTGGAATTACTCCAAGCTGAGCACGCTTAACTTTGGAGTTCTTTTCGAATTGGCTTCCGGAAAAGAAAGAATTCCTTATTGATATGAGTAGTCTATCATCCGTATTAAGCCAGGCTATCACAGGTCGTAGGTGAAGGGGACGACAGAGAGCGCTTAGACGGCCACAGCCATGGCGGCAGTGTGGTTGGCACCACGGAACTGGAGAAGGGGAGGTGAGCACAGAAGAGAGAGAGAGAGAGAGAGAGAGAGAGAGAGAGAGAGAGAGAGTGAGTGAGTGAGTGAGAGAGAGAGAGAGCAGGTACAAGTGGGCGAGTAGGTGAGTGGAGCAGGGGGTAGGTGTCGGTGTCAAAACCGGCCGATCTCGGGTAAGGGGTCCCGAACTGTGCGTCTGAGGATCAAAGGTAACAAGGGACACGGGGAACTCGATATTTATCCAGGTTCGGGCCCTCTTACTGGAGGTAAAATCCTACGTCCTGCTTGATTGTATTTGATGAGTATATGGGTTACAATAGTCGATCTACCTTGAGATCGCGATGGCTAAACGCTAGATGTCTAGCCTATATGAATTCTGACGAACCCTACGGAATAAACCCTCTAGTTTATATATACACCAGAGGAGTACAAAGTCGGTTTTATAAGGGAAGGAAACAGTACATCCGGACTCCAATCTTGCCGTCCACGCATCCATGAGTCCTACCCGAACACGGGGAATGATCTTCTGGTTTATCTTCACTGCCCATCAGCCCGGCCCATATCTAGTGGGCCGGACACCTGAGGACCCCCGAATGCAGGTCTCCCTCAGTAGCCCTTGAACTTGCCTTCATTGACGACGTAGTATCTGGCTTACATCTTCAGCTTTGCAAGGTGGGTTCTTCATTATACTTCGGATGGATTGCAATACAGTTTTGACCTCTGTGTTCTGCCTTTATGACTCCTTCCTGCTGTAGGCTCAATTTCCACGCATTGAGCGAATGCGAATGGTCCACCATTTTTTATTAAAAAGAAAACACCAAGCCTCGCACAGATGGCGTCTATATAAAGAGATCGAATCCTCAATGTACCATCCAAATCGAGCAGTGGAAACACCAAGATCAGCCACAAAATGCCTCCAAATATGGCCAGCGCCCCAGGCTCTTCCTCGCGTCCCCATGGCAATCAAGAGGGCGACTGGCAAAGCTGCTCAGTGCCTTATCTTCAACTGAGTCGACTCCAGACACAAGGCTATCTTCCCCTCCCAGATCTAGTCTCCGTTCGAGCGGGATTGGCCTCCATCAGCAATGACATAATGGCTGAAAATTTCCCCAACCCCAATAAGGTGGAGAGGGTGTGCTTCGTCCCATTTCTGTTATGGGGCTTGGGCTTTCCAATCCATCCCTCAGGGGCCTATTGGAATTTTATGGCATTAAACTACACAACCTTACCCCAGGTTCGATTCTGCACATCTCAGGTTTTATTGCTCTCTGCGAACTGTTCTTAGGCATCGAGGCCCATTTCAAACTATGGAGGAAGTTCTTTTGCCTCATTCGCCGCCATCGAGGAGGCTCTATATTTGAAGTGGGAGGTGCCGACGTATGGCGTATAGCTGGATCCCGATAGCTCGTACGAACTCCCAAAGAGTATACCCACAGTGGTCTTCGGAATGGTTTTATATGGATGACATCCCACTGCCGGACCCAGTTCGACGCGGCCTTCCTGAATTTCCCCGCGCCTACTTCTATGACAAAAAATCATGACAGGAAATGGTGGGCACCTACTTCTATGACAAAAAATCATGACAGAAAATGGGCTTTTTGTCCTGGGCGGGCCGGAAACGCAGCTGCATGACATTCTTTGGGCCGTCCATGACGGAGAAAACCGTGGTAGAAGTGAGGGTGAGGAAAATATCGAGGGAGTTCCCGGTTGCGGTGGGTAGTCGGGGGCCGAGGGATGCACGTTTCTCTCGTACAGATGCACGTGTGTGTGAGGCATTGCACTCTAACTGAACCCGAGCGAGGTGTTGGGCTCTAACTGAACCCGAGTGATTGCACTGCAGGCTACGCGTTACTGAACCTGAGCGATCGATCGATCCCTTGCTGTTAACTGAACCCGAGTGATTCCTTCACTACTGCTGCTAACTGAAGCTGATCGAACACTGCTGCCTCGTTCCCTTGATGAACAGTGGGCGTTGTTGGGGGGTTTGGATGAATAGTTCCCGGTGGGGGTTGGATGAACAGGACCCCGTGGTAGTCGAGGCCGTTACCGCTGGATGAACAGTACCCCGATCGATCGACCTGGTGGATGAACAGGACCCCAGTGGAGGGCTGGATGAACATGACCCCGTGGAGGGCTGGTTGAATAGTAGCCGGTGGATGGCTGGTTGAACAGTAGCTAGTGGAGGGCTGGAGAAACAGTAGCCCGTGTAGGGGTGGTTGAATGGGACCCCCGCGGAGAGGGCTAGTTGAACAGTAGCCGGTGGAGGAGCGCACGGTGGAGGCTGGATGAACAGGAGCCTGTGGATGAACAGCCGCAGGTGGAGGCTGGAGGAGGTCGACGGTGGATGCACTGTAGCCCGCGGAGGCAATCGACGGTGGCGATGAATAGCATCCCGTGGAGTCCCGTTTTGTGGTACGCCACACCCTCCCGATGAACACGACCCCCGTTTCGACCGTAGCGCTCCAACACAAGTCCGTTTGCTCCGTTTTGCGGTATGCCACACCCCTCCCGATCAACAGGACCCCGTTTCGACCATAGGAGGTCCGTTTCCTCCGTTTTATGGTATGGCAGACCCCTCCCGATGAACAGGATGCCATTTCCACCATGTCCGGTCGAACACAAGGCCGCTTCCTCCGTTCTGCGGTACGCCAGGCCTCGTTTCCATCGCCTGTTCCATCCTAGCCGGTTGGCTCCTGATGAACAGCATGCGTTCCATTGCCTCCCGATAAACACGACACATTCTGTTGCCTCCCCATGAACATGACGACGACGCAGTTTCTCGGTTCCGACCTAGCCATGTACATGAGCCCTGGCCATACGTATGCACGAGTAGGCGTTCGAGACCCCGCCCGTATGTACGTACGTGGCCGTATTTACTTTCTTGCGACATGGCCGCCGTATGTACGTGTACATGCTACGTGTGCGCCTCTACTACTACACGTGTGTGCCTCTACTACCAGACGTGCACGCCTCTACATCGACTAGTATGTACTCACACGTTCCCGACCAGAATGACATCGCTACGTACGCTTCAACCAGGTGGGTCTCGATTGTCAGGCACTTCCTTGCATGCGAAGATGTAGCTGCTGGGTCCGAGCAGTCAGGGGGGAATGTTTTTTTCGTGAAATACGGTGGCCCGTCCGGTGGGTCCCTGCTATTAGGTGGAGGAATCATAATTTTCGGTGAAATAAGGAGGCACTTCCTTGCTGCGGTCGTGGACCCAGCTGCCAGCCTCTCCACGTACAGTACTCTTCAGATGGAAGTCGTTCCTTGACCACGTTGACCACGCCGCGATGAGAGCACCAGGGCGGTGGACAACGGCGAGCGCTAGGAAGGGGACGACGCGGAGCCGGGGAAGACGCGGCAGTGGATGCCCACGTGGAGAGGAGTACGAGGGTTCACTGGTTCGGCTTCGGTGTGAGGCTGCCGTCGCCGCAGAATAACAGGGGGTGTAGGTGAGTGGAGGGATGGCCTGGCCAGCGGTGGGAGTAGTAGGGGGCGGTGAGGCCTCCGCGGCGGCACAGCCGGCCACGGGAGGCAGGAGCTGGCGGCACGACCGGCGCTGCTTTGGGCGGCTAGAGCGAGAAGACTAGAGGTTGAAGAAGCTCTACGACCGTTGGATGGACATTGTACGGTCACTGGACTAGAATCCTTCATATTGACTAAGTTGACAAAGCCCTCCGTCCCCGTCAACTTTGTAGGCCCAAGTAAGCCTCCCACTATGCCGGGTCCCAGCTAGCAGGGGGAGTATTCATTTTTTTGTGCGTAATAAAGAGGCACTTCCTTGCGTGCGAAGATATAGCTGGTGGGTCTGAGCTGTCAACGGGGGAAACATTTTTTCATGAAATACAAAGCCCTTCCAGTGGGTCGCAGATGTCAGGTGTAGGAATCATTATTTTGCGCGTAATAAGGAGGCATTTCCTTGTGTGCGGCCGTGGACCCAACTGTCGGCCTCTCCATGTATAGTCCACTTCAGATGGATGTCGTTCGTTGACCACATTGACCACCGCGTCCACGCTGCGCCGATAGCACTAGGGCGGTGGATGATGGCGAGGCCTAGGAAGGGAACGACACAGAGCCGGGGAAGACTCGGCAGTGGTTGCCCACGCGGTGTGGAGTACGAGGGTTTACTGGTTCGACTGCCATCGCCAGAAAATAACAGGAGGTGCGGGTGAGTAGAGGAATGGCCTGGCCAACAATGGAGTAGGGTGGGGCAGTGCGGCCTGTGCGGCAGCATAGCGGGCCATGAGAGGGTAGAGCAGGAAGTCCCACCGGTGCTGGTTTGGGGGGCTAGAGCAAGAAGATCAGATATTGAAGAAGCGGCACGGCCGTTGGATTAACATCGAATGGTCAATGCTGCTAGAATCGTTTGTGGACTAAGTTGACCAAGCCTTTCATACACGTCAACCTAGTAGACCCACAAATCAGCCTCCAAATCTATCCCAAACAGCATACAGCCCGAAATTTCTAGCCAGATTCAAATTAATTTAAAAACTAAACATACCTTAATTTAAATCCAATGAAATTTTACCTGCACTAAAACAATGAAATTTAAACTATCAAAATCCGAAAGAAAAAAGTATTTTGGAACTAATTGCCTGTTTGCTGTATTTTTTCATTTTACAGCCCATTTATTATTACTTATAGCCCATTTTCTGGGCAAAATGCATCCCTCCTCGTCTTGAAACATTTCCGGCCCACCAGGGCGTAGAAAAGTAAGTAGGCCTACGTTGGTTATTCTCCAAAAAACAAAATAGCTGGGCTAGCCACTTTCAAAAAGGAAAAAACAAAATGGGCTCGTCCTGTGCTAAACATATGAAATAAAAGCCTGGGCTAGACGGGCCACAGCTCCTGCACAACCCAGTTCCCTTCTCCGTCCCGAAAAAAATTATTGTGTGCGCTGCTGGGTCCCTACTGTCGTCCTCACCATGCACAGTCATATCCTTATTCCTCTCGGTTGTTGACCGTGTTGACAACACCGGAGGGCAGCGCCGCGGCGAGCAAACCAAGGCGGAGGATGATGGTGAGGCCTCAGATGGGAACGAACAGGAGCCAGGGAAGATGCGTAGAGTTTGAGGATGCGATGTGGCCATGATGCGTGTGAGGTAGCACAGCCAGCCGTGGGAGGCGGGAGCAGGCGTCCCGCCGGCGCTGGTTTGGCTTTGGCGGCTGGAGGAAGAAGAGACAGAAGAAACACGATAGACGTTGAATGTCAATCCAATAGTCCAGGTTGGCACAATTGTTTGTTGAATAAGCCGACACCAAGTAGCATACTTTTATATATATAGGAAGAAAAGAAAAACTAGGCTCGTTCGCCTAGTAACATTCCCGAAACTGCGACCGTTTGATCTTGCATCGCAACTAAAACTGCGAGGAAAATGCGTTCGTCTGCCGTCCTCCTCCCAGGGAATGTTCGCCACATAAGTGACTAGCACCCTTGGTATTCAACCGAGAGGCCTTGGGTTCGAGTCCCAGGAACTCTCAATTTTGTCCTCCTTCCTTCCTTGCAAAAAAAGAAAGTAAATCAAAGACCTGAGAAGGTGTACAGAACAAACTACTGTACCAGTAAAGAGACGTTGCTGAGTTTTATAAAAAAGAGAGACGTGCTCATGTAGCTGGTTCGAATTCAAACCTAGACTATGACTATATATGGTGCTACGCTACTCTTCAAGTAATGAAACTGACATATCTAACGTTCGCTTCTCCTCTTCTCTACTTACTCCGCCTAGCATCAGAAGCTCTGGCCACAACAACCATGTCCGTTGGCTACTTGTCCACCTGCTCACCGCAACCCGCTGCCGTTGGTCTGGTGCCACTGCTGCAAATCACGTAGAGTCATCCATCGCGTCTCAACCACAATCCTCAATCCTGGCCGAGTCATCTACAAATGCCCGAATCATGGGGTAGTAATATGTTTAAGTGTTGTTCTGCTGCTTTCAGTTGCTGATTTTTTAATAGTTTGGTTGATGATCTTCCAATTTGATTTGTGTAGAAAAGGGAAGATTCATGTGACTTGTATTTCTGGGAAGTTGCTGATGTGGGGGAATGCAACTATGCTGATTATTTGGTTAGCCGAGGAATCCCAATACCAGCAGGTTGGGGTGTTGGACAAGTAACTGAAGGAACGACAGAAGAGGAAGATGCAGAGGAGAAGGTTAAAGATGCAGTTCCTCTGATCATGGCCAACAACAGCTGCTGACCGGCCTTGACAACAATGAGGAGATGAAAGAGCTTGTGAAGATAATGGGCAAAATCTATGTGCTCTATAGGATCATTGTCTTTTTATTTGCAGTGTATCTAGCACTCGTGATGTATTTAGTGGCTATGACATGAGCACTTTGCTGAAACTAGTAATGAATGAAACCTGTAGTAGTCTGGGCATAGTGTTGTGAACATCTAATGATTTCTATTAACGAAATCGGGGGGTATCCCCTTTTGCTCATAAATAAATAAATAGCAGAGGCCCTTTTTGTAATAAATAAATAAATTAGCAGAGACCATGTCGGGTCAGCTTTGTTCCCATTCGAAGACGTCGAGCAAATTGCAGTGCAACAACAAACTATGTCATCAAATTCAAGTTTCACAACCAAATATGAGTACAACTAAACAACAAGGTCATCATGTTTTACTCGTCATACAATCACCAAACACAAATCAACATACATAACAAGTGATGTTCTCACAGCAAAATACTAAACAACATGTTCATCTGGTTTCAGTTGTCATAGCAAGCATAATTTCACATAGTAGATAAAAAACGTCTTTTGACAGGCAAATACGACAAAAGCAATCTAATCATCATCCGCAACAACAGCGTCAACATCTTCGCCATGTGTATCAGTCTGAATCGTAACTCCCTAGAGTGTCATCTTCTTCTTCATCCTCAATGTCCTCGAATGTTGGCTTCTTCTTGATAAACTCTTGTATGTCCACAACACAATAGGCAATCTTTTTGCCAGCGTCCTTGACATGATGGTTCTCAAAGATATCAGGAACATCAGTGGGATCTTGTACATCAGGAGCGATGTAAGCATTATCTTGTTGTGCGACTTCATTAAAAAAATTCCTCTGCTCAAACCTTTGCAATACTCTCCAGTCATCGCTACGAGCAAATGTGTCTTCCAAGAAAAATATCTGTGTTGCTTGATTTGCCAAAATAAAAGGCTCGTTGGTCTGGTACGCCGCCTTGACATTGATGGATTTGAAATAATCATGAGCTCTAGGTTTTGCGATCCTGGAAAATAGGTTATGCCAATGACAGCACAACAGAACCACACACTGATGATCCTCAAAACTGGAGATATACTGCAACTGAACAATGTCTGTTATGTTAGCATACATTTCAGTTGTCTCTCTGCCGTATGTATCCGTGCTCATGATGGCACTGTTTTGTGTCTTCCTGCCTTCATCACGTGCAATGGTGTTGTAGTGCACATCTCCAACAACGCAAGATTCATAAAGTCTCACCCGAGTATCAGGACCCATTGCTAGTGCGTAAAGGGCATCATCAACTACCTGCCCATCCCCCCGCATATTCTTAACCATTGTTGAGGAATTCGTTAACTGGTAGCTGCTCGTTTGGCTAGCGAGTAGGGGATTAATAAGCTAATCGGCAAGTTAATCGGCCATTTAATCAATTAATCGGACGATTTTTTGGTTTATAGTCTACTCGGTGACCCTACGAGTAGGGATTAATCGGCAAGGTAACTGGTTAATCGGATGAATTCTTGAACAGGGTTCTTAACCTAAGTTTAGAAAATAGACAAGCTGATCATCTTATGTACTCAATCTATTAAAAAACTGACAGTGCAATTCAATAGCTTACATGGCTCTTGAACCATTTCGCAAATCCTGCCATAACCAGTTTGTCCATGTTTCTTGGATTTGGCGGCAGTAACCCATTTTTGTAGATGCTGCACAACATAGTGATCATGTCAAACATCTAAATATATAAGAATGTGCTGCAAGTTTAGTAGATTACGATGTATAAGCTATAGTACTTAGCACTTACTTGATATAAGGTAGTATCTCAGGACAGTTATTCACACATACCAAACCATTTTGTCCAAATCTTTAGGTTTGTCCTCTTGTCCACTCTTCCCTGTAACTCGAACAGAATAACCGAAAACATTGATCCCGGGATTGTCTTCACCCACCTCTTTGCTAAGCTGATTAGTTGTTTCAATGTATTTTGAGAAGAATGTCAACACTTCTGTAGCAATGTAGGCCTCTTCAATGGAACCCTAAGGTCTAGCTCTATTCCTGACATAGCCCTTGAAAGTGCCTAGCCGCCTTTCAATAGGGTACATCCAGCCAAGCTGTACTAGACCTCTAAGTAGTGCCTCATGAGGTAGATGGATTGCCAAATGCACCATCACATCAAAGAAGGCTGGAGGATATATCTTCTCAAGGTCGCATAGGATAGTTGTTATCTTGTCTCTAAGACGCTCCAAAGCATCTATCCTGATATTTCTACTATAGAGTTCCCTGAAGAATTGTCCCAACTCTGCAACTGCTCTGTATAAGTCAGGGCGGCCCAATCCTCTCAGGATAACAGGTAATACCCTTTGAAGTAGGATGTGGTAGTCATGAGTTTTCAATCCTTGTACCTTGTTTCCATCTGCACTGAATCTCCTTTCAGGGTTGGAAGCAAATCCATGTGGGAATCTCACACGTGACAGGACCTCGTAGAATTCTTTACTTTTTGCCTTGTCCAAGACATACACATCTGGTGCCATATCCCGTGGTTTACCTTCATCTTGCACCTGCAAATCCTTTCTGATACCCAGATGTGTCAAATCAATCCTAGATTTTAAGGTATCTTTCGTCTTGCCTTCAATATTAAGAAGTGTGCCGACAATACTGTCACATATATTTTTCTTGATGTGCATCACATCAAGATTATGCCGCAGATCCATATCTTTCCAATACTCCGTGTCCCACAAAGTGCATCACATCAAGATTATGCCGCAGATCCAAATCTTTCCAATACTCCATATCTCTTCTGCCTTGCCACGCTTCCTTTTCCCGCTACCATTACCAGGATGGTTTCCTGGTGTAATATGCCTGACCTTCTCTAATTACACTTGCAACTCATCTGCGGTGAGCCTATTTGGTGCATCACGGTTTTCATGCTTTGCATTGAACACATGTCTTCGGTATTTTGTAGGACGCGGCATGTCCTTGGCAAGGAAACGATAGTGTCCAATGTAACAGATCTTGCTAAGTATTGCGTATGACAACGGATTCCTGTCACAGCGAACACATGCATTTGCCCTGACATAGTGCCAAAGCCAGATAATCATGGATGCACCAAATTATAACAGCACACAAAAAGAAATTAGCTGGTGGGCTGCTATATAGGTCTCGAGTGAGAACACCCTACCATAGATGTTGAAGTTCCTCCACAAGAGGCTCCATGAATAAATCAAAATCCTTTCCAGGACTTTTTGGACCTGGGATGAGCAAGGCCATCATGTAGTTTGATTCTTTGGTGCAGACATTTGGAGGCATGTTGTATGGGATACCAAGCACTGGCGACGTGCTATATGTGGCGCTCTGGTGGCCCTATGGGTTAAATCCATCTTAAGCTAAGCCAAGTCTAATTTTTCTCGGGTCAGCAGCAAACTTTTTCTATTTCTGATTGAAGCTTTGCCACTCACTACCATGAGATGGATGGATCATTACATTCTGATCTGTGTACTCCTGGTTCCTAGAATGCCACAGTACATCCTCTCTTATTTCAGCATCATGAAAAAACTTCTGCAATCTTGGTGTAATTGGAAAATGTCTCAGAACATTATGAGGAATCCTCTTCACAACATCGCCATCTTTCCATCTTGATGATTTGCATTTCGGCCATTCAATTAAGTTGGAATAATCCTTCTGGAACATAACACAATTATTCTTACAAACATGGATCATATCATATCCAATTCCAACGACACAAAGGAAATTCTTCATTTTACTGTAGGTGTGTGGTAGCTCAGACGCATCTTCGAAAGATTTTCGGAAAGCATCCAACATCGCATCGAATGATTTGTTGGTCATCCGCTCGGTTGTATTCACCTAAAGAAAGGTGACCATAGCTGAGAATACTGACAGCTTATTTCCTCGGGTGACAGCCACGTTGCATTGTTACAACATGCGGGCCCATCGTTTTTCTTCTGCAGGTGAAAGTTCACGAAATGCATGAGCATTTCGTAGCATTGTTTCAATGTTGGTTAAACTCACTAGCTCCGCCACCACCACCTCCTCCTCCTCTTCCACCTGAGCATCAGGCAGATCAAGATGGTGATCTGCTGCTTCCATGTAGTCAGTAACATTGACGTTCACAGCTTCACCATGATGAACCCACCTAGTATATGTGACCGACATCCCATACAAGTGTAGATGATTTTGCATAGTTGACGGGGTCTTGTAACTGAATTCATACAACTGCTACACGGGCAGAGCACATCTGATTTCGGACCACCGTACTGAGCTCTGATAAAGTTCATGAAGTTTTCAACCCCCTCAACATGTGCAGCGGAGAATCTTTGAGCAGAAGTTATCCAAGTCCTGTCCATCTGTTAGACATACAAATTGGATCTTCTACTATATATTACAGGAAAAACATATATGCTTTTTTATGAAGTCCAGAAAAAAATAACTAGGTCGATGTCTAAAGCTATGGCAAGATATTTGGACGAGCAGATCTAAGTAACGAGATATATGTAAAGCTAATTCGGCAAACATATTTTAGTGCTAAATTATGGCAGGCTGTTTCAGTAGTCAATGAGGCCGAGCACACAGACATCAAACTATCGAAGGCCATCGCAGTAACAAAGATCAAGTATAAAATGGTGCACAACTATTTCACCTAACAGATTAACTACTAGACCATGACAATCTACAACACAATTAATATATGGCAGGATATTTTAGCAACTAATCGGGCTAGGCATGCCATCTCGGCTAAGGAGATTGAGTTGAGAATAGGGCAAGGAAGCTTCTTAAGCAGAGCATATTGACTTTAAACTACTTCGGTAAACAGTGAGATTAACAGTGTCTATCAGCTAACATTCAGCGCTACACTGCTACCTCTTGAGCACTTGCGTTGGTTTTCCCTTGAAGAGGAAATGGTGGTGCAGCAAAGTAGCATAAGTATTTCCCTCAGTTTTTGAAAACCAAGGTATCAATCCAGTAGGAGGCTACGCGCCAGTCCCTCGCACCTAAACAAAACAAATAAATCCTCGCAACCAACGTGATAAGGGGTTGTCAATCCCTACACGGTCATTTACAAGAGTGAGATCTGATAGATATGATAAGATAATATTTTTGGTATTTTTATGATAAAGATTCAAAGTAAAATAAAAAAAAAGTAAAAAGAGAAGTATTGGAAGATTAATATGATGAAGATAGACCCGGGGGCCATAGGTTTCACTAGTGGCTTCTCTCAAGAGCATAAGTATTTTACGGTGGGTGAACAAATTACTGTTTAGCAATTGATAGAATTGAGCATAGTTATGAGAATATCTAGGTATCATCATGTATATAGGCATCACATCCGAGACAAGTAGACCGACTCCTGCCTGCATCTACTACTATTACTCCACACATCGACCGCTATCCAGCATGCATCTAGAGTATTAAGTTCATAAGAACAGAGTAACGCCTTAAGCAAGATGACATGATGTAGAGGGATAAACTCATGCAATATGATGAAAACCCCATCTTGTTATCCTCGATGGAAAAAATACAATACGTGCCTTGTTGCCCCTACTGTGACTGGGAAAGGACACCGCAAGATTGAACCCAAAGCTAAGCACTTCTCCCATTGCAAGAAAGATCAATCTAGTAGGCCAAACCAAACCGATAATTCGAAGAGACTTGCAAAGGTAACCAATCATACATAAACGAATTCAGAGAAGATTAAAATATTTTTCATAGATAAACTTGATCATAAACCGACAATTCATCGGTCTCAACCAACACACCGCAAAAGAAGATTACACCGAATAGATCTCCACAAGAGAGGGGGAGAACTTTGTATTGAGATCCAAAAAGAGAGAAGAAGCCATCTAGCTAATAACTATGGACCCGAAGTTCTGAGGTAAACTGCTCACACTTCATCGGAGAGGCTATGGTGTTGATGTAGAAGCCCTCCGTGATCGATGCCCCCTCCGATGGAGCTCCGGAACAGGCCCCAAGATGGGATCTCGTGGATAAAAATAGTCATGGCGGTGGAATTAGGGTTTTGGCTCCGTATCTGATCGTTTGGGGGTACGTAGGTATATATAGGTGGAAGAA
>NC_057803.1:223140867-223153583 GCF_018294505.1 Triticum aestivum
GACCTCGTGGCCTCCCTGTTGGTTGCTTGACGATCCTGGATCTTGTTCGTTCCAAAAATCACGTTCCCGAAGGTTTCATTCCATTTGGACTCCGTTTGATATTCCTTTTCTTGGAAACCCTAAAATAGGCAAAAACAACAATTCTGGGCTGGGCCTCCGGTTAGTAAGTTAGTCCCAAAAATAATATAAAAGTGTATAATATAGCCTAAAAATGTCCAAAACAGAAGATAATATAGCATGGAGCAATCAAAAATTATAGATACGTTGGAGACGTATCAAGCATCCCCAAGCTTAATTCCTGCTCGTCCTCGAGTAGGTAAATGATAAAAACAAAAATGTTGATGTGGAATGCTACTTGGCATAACTTCAATGTTTCTTAATTGTGGTGTAAATATTCAGATCCAAAATATTCAAGACAAAAGTTTACTATTGACATAGAAATAATAATACTTCAAGCATACTAACTAAGCAATTATGTCTTCTCAAAATAACATGGCCAAAGAAAGTTATCCCTACAAAATCATATAGTCCGGCTATGCTCTATCTTCACCACACAAAGTATTTAAATCATGCACAACCCCGATGACAAGCCAAGCAATTGTTTCATACTTTTGGTGTTCTCAAACTTTTCAATCTTCACGCAATACATGAGCGCGAGCCATGGACATAGCACTTTAGGTGGAATAGAATGGTGGTTGTGGAGAAGACAAAAAGGGAGAAGATAGTGTCACATCAACTAGGCATATCAACGGGCTATGGAGATGCCCATCAATAGATATCAATGTGAGTGAGTAGGGATTGCCATGCAACGGATGCACTAGAGCTATAAGTATATGAAAGCTCAAAAAGAAACTAAGTGGGTGTGCATCCAACTTGCTTGTTCACGAAGACCTAGGGCATTTTGAGGAAGCCCATCATTGGAATATGCAAGCCAAGTTCTATAATGAAAAATTCCCACTAGTATATGAAAGTGATAACAAATGAGACTCTCTACTATGAAGATCATGGTGCTACTTTGAAGCACAAGTGTGGTAAAAGGTAGTAGCATTGTCCCTTCTCTCTTTTTCTCTCATTTTTTTATTTGGGCCTTTTCTCTTTTTCTTATGTCCTCTTTTTTTTGTACGTAGTCTCATCCCGACTTGTGGGGGAATCATTGTCTCCATCATCTTTTCCTCACTGGGACAATGCTCTAATAATGATTATCATCACACTTTTATTTTCTTACAACTCAAGAATTACAACTCGATACTTAGAGCAAGATATGACTCTATATGAATGCCTCCGGCGGGGTACCGGGATATGCAATGAATCAAGAGAGACATGTATGAAAGAATTATGAACGGTGGCTTTGCCACAAATACAATGTCAACTACATGATCATGCAAAGCAATATGAAAATGATGGAGCGTGTCATAGTAAACGGAACGGTGGAAAGTTGCATGGCAATATATCTCGGAATGGCTATGGAAATGCCATGATAGGTAGGTATGGTGGCTGTTTTGAGGAAGTTATATGGTGGGTGTATGATACCGGCGAAAGGTGCGCGGTATTAGAGAGGCTAGCAATGGTGGAAGGGTGATAGTGCGTATGATCAATGGACTCAACATTAGTAATAAAGATCTCATATATACTTATAGCAAAAATCTACAAGTTATCAAAGCAAAGTATTACGTGCATGCTCCTAGGGGGATAGATTGGTAGGAAAAGACCATCGCTCATCCCGGCCGCCACTCATAAGGAAGACAATCAATAAATAAATCATGCTCCGACTTCATCACATAACGGTTCACCATACATGCATGCTACGGGAATCACAAACTTTAACACAACTATTTCTCAAATTCACAACTACTCAACTAGCACAACTTTAATATCATCATCTCCATATCTCAAAACAATTATCAAGTATCAAACTTCTCTTAGTATTCAACACACTCCTAAGAGAATTTTATTATTAATCTTGTATACCTAGCTTATTAGGATTATTTAAGCAAATTACCATGCTATTTAAGACTCTCAAAATAATATAAGTGAAGCATGAGAGATCAATAGTTTCTATAAAACAAATCCACCACCGTGCTCTAAAAATATATAAGTGACTACTAGAGCAAAACTATATAACTCAAAAGATATAAGTGAAGCACATAGAGTATTCTAATAATTTCTGAATCATGTGTATCTCTCTCAAAAGGTGTGTACATAAAAGATGATTGTGGTAAACTAACAAATAAAGACTCATATCATACAAGACGCTCCAAGCAAAACACATATCATGTGGTGAATAAAAATATAGCTCCAAGTAAAGTTACCAATGGAAGTAGACGAAAGAGGGGATGCCTTCCGGGGCATACCCAAGATTTGGCTTTTAGGTGTCCTTAGATTATCTTGGGGGGTTCCATGGTCATCCCCAAGCTTAGGCTCTTGGCACTCCTTGTTCCATAATCCATCAAATCTTTACCCAAAACTTTAAAACTTCACAACAGAAAACTTAAAGTAGAAAATCTCGTGAGCTCCGTTAGCGAAAGAAAACAAAAGACCACTTCAAGGTACTGTAATTAACTCATTCTTTATTTATATTGGTGTTAAAACTACTGTATTCCAACTTCTCTATGGTTTATAAACTACTTTACTAGCCATAGATTCATCAAAATAAGCAAACAACACATGAAAAACAGAATCTGTCAAAAACAGAACAGTCTGTAGTATTCTGTAGCTAGCTCAAGATCTGGAACCCCAAAAATTATAATATAAATTTATGGACGTGATTAATTTATCTATTAATCATCTTGAAAAAGAATTAACTAAATAGAAATTTCCAAATAAAAATGGCAGCAGTTCTCGTGAGCGCTAAAGTTTTCGTTTTTTACAGTAAGATTAACAAGACTTTCCCCAAGTCTTCCCAACGGTTCTACTTGGCACAAACACTAATTAAACACAACCAAAGAAGAGGATAGATAAATTATTTCTTTAATAACAGCAATAAAAAATATTGGGTTGTCTCCCAACAAGCGCTTTTCTTTAAAGCCTTATAGCTAGGCATAATATTTCAATGATGCTCACATGAAAGACAAGAATTGAAGCACAAAGAGAGCATCATAAAACATGTGAAAAACACATCTAAGTATAACATACTTCCTATGCATAGGCATCTTATAGGAAAAAAATTTATCAAGGCAAGGAAAAACTAGCATATGCAAGGAAGCGGAAAGAAACAATAGCACTCTCAACATAACGAGAGGTAATTTAGTAACACGAAAATTTCTACCACCATATTTTCCTCTCTCGTAATAATTACATGTAGGATCATAAGAAAATAGAACAAAATAGCTATCACATAAAATATTTTCAACACGATCCACATGCATGCAAAGTTGACACTCTTCCAAAATAGTGGGATTAACATTAACTAAAGTCATGACCTCTTCAAACCCACTTTTATCAAAAACTTAATAAGATTGAACATTATCCAAATATGTGGGAACTAAAGTTGACACTCTTCCAAACCCACTTTCAGTATTATTGCAAACACTATTATAAATCTCATAATCATCATGGGGAGTAAATAAATTTTCAAGATCAAAAGAAGAATCACCCCAATAATGATCATTGCAACAAGTAGAGGACATAGCAAAACTAGCATCCCCAAGCTTAGGGTTTTGAATATTATTAGCACAATTTACATAAATAGAATTTATAATAAAATCATTGCAATCATTATTTTTATTCAAAGATCTATCGTGAATCGCTTCATAAGGTAATTCATCACACTTTTCAGATTCACGAATTTCAAGCAAAACCTCATAAAGATAATCTAGTGCACAAAACTCACTATCAATTGGTTCATCATAATTGGATACCTTAAAAAGATTAGCAAGCGGCAGAGGATCCATAGATCTTATGTTTATTAATAAATAAATAACTATTCCAACCAAACGAGCAAACGAGACAAGACATTAAAGCAAACTGAAAAAGGGCGAACAGAAAATAGATGGCGAGTAAAACGGCAAGGGTGAAGTGGGGGAGAAGACAATGAGAGGCAAGTGGCAAATAATGTAATGCGGGAGATAAGGGTTGTGATGGGTACTTGGTATGTTGACTTTTGCGTAGACCTCTCCGGCAACGGCGCCAGAAATGGCTTGTTGACGGGAGATCAAATCTTGACTTGACTTGGTGCAACCTCCCCGGCAACGGCGCCAGAAATCCTTCTTGCTACCTCTTGAGCACTTGGGTTGGTTTTCCCTTGAAGAGGAAAGGGTGGTGCAGCAAAGTAGCGTATGTATTTCACTCAGTTTTTGAGAACCATGGTATCAATCCAGTAGGAGGCTACGCGCCAGTCCCTCGCACCTACACAAAACAAATAAATCGTCGCAACCAATGCAATAAGGGGTTGTCAATCCCTACATGGTCACTTACGAGAGTGAGATCTGATAGATATTATAAGATAATATTTTTGGTATTTTTATGATAAAGATGCAAACTAAAATAAAAGCAAAGTAAAAAAGGAAAGTATTGGAAGACTAATATGATGAAGATAGACCCGGGGGCCATAGGTTTCACTAGTGGCTTCTCTCAAGAGCATAAGTATTTTACGGTGGGTGAACAAATTATTGTTGAGCAATTGACGGAATTGAGCATAGTTATGATAATATCTAGGTATGATCATGTATATAGGCATCACGTCCGAGACAAGTAGACCGACTCCTGCCTGCATCTACTACTATTACTCCACACATCGACCGCTATCCAACATGCATCTAGAGTATTAAGTTCATAAGAACAGAGTAACGCCTTAAGCATGATGACATGATGTAGAGGGATAAACTCATGCAATATTATGAAAACCACATCTTGTTATCCTCGATGGCAACAATACAATACGTGCCTTGCTTCCCCTACTGTCACTGGGAAAGGACATCGCAAGATTGAACCCAAAGCTAAGCACTTCTCCCATCGCAACAAAGGTCAATCTAGTTGGCCAAACAAACTGATAATTTGAAGAGACTTGCAAAGATAACCAATCATACATAAAAGAATTCGGAGAAGATTCAAATATTGTTCATAGATAAACTTTATCATAAACCCACTGAGGGAGTCCTGGACTAGGGGGTCTCCGGACAGCCGGACTATATCCTTTGGCCGGACTGTTGGAATATGAAGATACAAGATTGAAGACTTCATCCCGTGTCCGGATGGGACTCTACTTGGCGTGGAAGGCAAGCTAGGCAATATGGATATGTATATATCCTCCTTTGTAACCGGCCTTGTGTAACCCTAGCCCCCTCCGGTGTCTATATAAATCGGAGGATTTTAGTCCGTAGGACAATATACAATCATACCATAGGCTAGCTTCTAGGGTTTAACCTCTCTGATCTCGTGGTAGATCAACTCTTGTAGTACTCATATCATCAAGAACAATCAAGAAGGATGTAGGGTTTTACCTCCATCAAGAGGGCCCGAACCTGGGTAAACATCATGTCCCCTGCCTCCTATTACCATCCGCCTTAGACGCACAGTTCGGGACCCCCTACCCGAGACCCGCCGGTTTTGACACGGACATTGGTGCTTTCATTGAGAGTTCCACTGTGTCATCATCATAAGTAAGATGGCTCGCCTCGTTCTCAAGGACAACATTACCTTTGGGGGAGCCCTAGCTGTAGGCCAAACTCTCTGACTAGGCGGCTTCGTCATGACCGCCCGCTCGGCCGCTGCGCCGATGATGACCTCTCGGGTTATCGAAAATAGCCTCCACATCGGCTCAAAATTTACCGAGCAGATGGATCCAATGGAGCTCTCCTCTTTGAACGAGCTCTTGGATCGCATTGCCGCTCTGGGAGTCACTACGGACTACGATTAGATCGGGCTTAAACCCGACCAAAGGGAGATTAACTCTCCGCCAGTCACCCATCAGATAGCGGTGGTGGAGGAGCAATGCGGCGATTCTCCCTCTATCCCGAGGACAAACTATGTCTGGATTCCCGAGCTCCCCGAACAAGACACTCGCTTGCGGGAGGACGCTGCCCTAACCCTGAATCTAGAATCAGGCCGCATACCGAACCCGTAGGGCAACATCCCGGAGCCCGAACTTCCAAGATCAGAAACTCCCCTGCCACGGGATCACAGATTGGGTCAAGGTCTGGACTAAAATCCACCCACCCACCAAGATACAAACTATCTTTCCCACATTAGTCAACCGCCCCAAGAGATAGTACATCACTATTAGGCCAGATTCCTCCTTGTAATGAACAAGGTCAAGGACTGCCGCGAGGAAGATGCAATTTCGTTCTTTTGCAACAATTGCACGAACAAGGGAGTCCTCAACGCCATAAGTCGCCGCGACGTAGCACACTTCGCTAACTTGGCGGACATAGTACAGAAACACTGTGCGATGGGAAGTGCCTGGAAAACCCAAACGCAATTTTGGGATAATCTGGCTCTGACAAAACTCCTAGTCCGAACTAAAAGGGCGCACTCTCATAAGTCGCCCGACTCAATTATAAAGAAGCAAAAGCCCACTACAGGGCATGGAACCGTATTGGAGGGATGGCTCAATGGGCCCTGCAAAATCCATAGTACAGTGGATACCATATCAACACACAGCCTTAGAGCATGTTGGGTACTCCAATAGGTGGCCAAAAGCGGTGAGGATCTTCTCACCCAAAATACCTCAGAGCACCTTCCCACGGATAAAAACACAGTATTGACGGTCTTCGAGACCTTCGCCTCAAATAATAGGCGTAAGCGAGCACTCTGCGGCCTTGCCGAAGTCTGCCACGTGGCAGCAATAAATCCATGGAGTGACACGGCTATCACCTTCAACGCCAGTGACGAACCTAAATTCCGAACAGCCCGAGAACCAGCCACTTTGGTCCTCAGTCCAATTGTGGACGGCTTTCGGCTCACTAAGGTGCTCATGGATGGCGGCAGCGGATTAAACCTCATCTATGAGGAAACTCTCCAAAAAATGGACATATACAGCAACCGTGTTGAGCAAAGAAGTACGACCTTCCGAGGAATCATCCCTAGTTGGGAGGCACGTTGCACTGGGAAAATCATACTTGATGTGGTATTCGGCACTCCGATGAATTACAGGTCCGAAGAAATTACATTCCAAATGGCCCCGTTCAGTAGTGGATACCACGCCCTTCTAGGGCGGGAGGCATTCACGATTTTTCAAGCCATACCCCATTACGGGTACATGAAGCTCAAAATGCACGGACCCAAGGGAATTATCACTCTAGCTAGTGATCCGGACATAGCACTCTGCACCGAGAACAAAACAGCCGCACTAGCCCTCGAGGCATTATCCGAAGCCCTTGTGGCGGAGGAGTTAACCGCGCTGCGCTCCATGATGGACAGGGACGACGTGATACTAGACAAAAGATGCAAGTCCACCTCCTTTAAACTAGCGGACAGAATAGTTAAATTCCAAGTCCATCCAACGGACCATGCAAAAACAGTATCCACTGGGGCACAGTTAGATCCCGCTGTAGACGCCACACTACGGGAGTTTCTATGCGAGAATTGGGATATATTCACCTGGCATCCTTCAGACATGCCAGGAATCCCATGCAAATTGGCCGAGCGTAGCCTTAATATTCTAAAAGGATTCAAGCCGGTCAAGCATACTCTTCGGCATTTCTCTGAACCTAAGCGACAAGCCATGGGAGAGGAGCTGGCCAAGCTACTGGAAGCCGGATTCATTAAAGAAATAAAACATCCAGATTGGCTAGGAAACCTGGTGATGGTACCAAAGAAGGACAAATCCTGGCGCTATGTGTTGACTTCAAAGACCTTAACAAGGCTTTCCCAAAGGATCCATTCCCAATCCCTCGCATTGATCAAATCATCGACGCTACCGCTGGACACGAATCCTTGTGCTTCCTCGACGCATACTCCGGTTACCACCAAATTAAGATGGCGGAGTCTGATCAAGCCGCAACGGCATTTATTACACCATACGGCCCCTTCTGCTTTAACACAATGCCCTTTGGACTCAAAAACGCCGGCGCAACATATCAGCGCATGCTCCAGACATGTCTAGAAAAGCAGATCGGTAAGACTGTGGAGGCATATGTAGACGATGTGGTCATTAAAACCAGACACGTCGACTCTTTAATAGATGACTTGAGGCTCATGTTCACCAATCTCCAAACATACGACATTAAGCTCAATTCGGAAAAATGCGTTTTCGGCGTTTCCACCGGAAAACTCCTAGGCTTCATCGTCTCCAGTAGAGGAATTGAAGAAATCTGGCTAAAATCCGAGCTATGTCACAGTTGGCTATCCCAACTAACCTCAAGCAAATCCAGAAATTGACTAGATGTGTGGCGGCTTTAAGCCGCTTTATCTCCCGATGAGGAGAAAATGCACTTCGCTTTTATCACCTTCTTCGGCGCACCGAACACTTCGAGTGGACGGACGCAACCATGGCCGAACTGGAAGAAATCAAAGCCATCCTGGCCACCAACCCAATCCTGGCTGCGCCAACCGTTGGAGAACCAATTCTATTATATATAGGGGCAACTCACCAAGTTGTAAGCGCAGTGCTCGTCGTCGAACGAGAGATGAACAGACATAAATTTCCACTTCAAAAGCCAGTATACTATGTATCCACCATCCTCACTCCATGCAAATCACGGTACCCACATTACCAAAAGATAGCATACGCGGTATTTATGGCATCCCGGAAATTACGACACTACTTTCAAGAGTGTTTGATTACGGTGGCATCCAAAGTACCACTCAATGACAAAATAAACAACCATGATGCCACCGGCCGGATTACCAAATGGGCCATTGAGCTCCCCCCGTTCGACATAACATATAAGCCACGACGAGCCATTAAGTCGCAAGTACTGGCCGATTTCGTAGCCGAATGGACAGAAGCCGAACTCCCTAAAGAGTACAGCGCATACTCCAATTGGATCATGCACTTCGACGACTCTAAAATGCTGGCTGGTCTAGGGTCTGGCATCATCCTGACGTCCCCCACTAGAGACATGATGCAATACGTGCTCCAAATACTATATACTCCAATAACGCACCCGAATACGAGGCCCTATTACACGGCCTCCGGATGGCAGTCTCCATGGGCATCCAACGCCTAGAGGTGTGTGGGGACTCGAACCTCGCAATATCCTAAATAAATGGAGACTTCTATGCCAAGGATACGCAAATGGCGGCATATCGCAACGCCGTCCTCAAAATGTCAGCCCGGTATGAGGGGCTGGAATTCCACCATGTGGCTCGGGAAAACAACCAGGCAGCGGACATCCTAGCACATATTGACGCTAAACGTGACCCTGTCCCACCAAACATCTTCCTGCAAAGACTGTTTAAACCATCCGTGGTATGGGAAGGGGACACCGGCAAAAATAGTCCGGACCCGGCCACAACCCCAGATACCGAATACTCTGACACAATCGGAGGCTCTGCCTGTAACGCCCCGAGACCGATGTGCTAGGTGTCCTCCAGTTATTCGCTGTTATTGCCTTCTCTTTGCTTGCGTGTCATGCATTGCATATCATGTCATCATGTGCATTTCATTTGCATACATGTTTGTATCATGCATCCGAGCATTTTCCCCATTGTCTGTTTTGCAATCCGGCACTCCTACGTCACCCGGTGTCCCTTTCTACCTCTTTTCATGTGCGGGTGTTAAACGTCTTTGGATTGGACCGAGACTTGTCATGAGGCCTTGATTTACTACCGGTAGACCGCCTGTCAAGTTTCGTGCCATTTGGACTTCGTGTGATACTCCAACGGTTAACCGAGGGACCGAAAAGGCCTCGTGTGTGTTGCATCCCAACACCCCCCAAAATGGCCCAAAACCGACCTAAACCTCCTCCATCATCTCGGTCGTTCGATCACGATCGTGTGGCCGAAAACCGCACCTCATTTGGACTCTCCTAGCTCCCTCTACCTATATATATGTGATCCCCTCCGAAATATTCACGGATGAAACCCTAAAATTCCACTCCTCGCGCTGCCGGACAATTTTCCCGCCGACGGACATGTCCGCCTCCGCCCCCTCGTCCAACCGGATCGCGCCACGTCACCCCGCCGCCGTCTCCATCGCGCCTCCACCGCGCCGGCCCTCCCGGCCCAGATCGGGGCCCGCCCAAGCCCATCGGGGCCAGGACGAGCCCGTGCCTCGCCGCCGTCCCCGCACTTCACTGGAGTCCCGGCCGGCTTCGTTTCCGGCCGCTGCCCGCAAGAAGTTCACCAGAGCCGACCATGCCGTCCCTGCCGCCCGGAAGCCCTCTGCGCCGCGCCCCGTGCTACCTCCTCCACTCCCTGCCGGCGCCGCCTTCGCACCGATCCGGGAGGAGAGGAGCACCTCCCGACCCAGCGCGCCGCCACTACCGGCGAGCTCCGCCCTCGCCGCCGACCTCGCCTGAATCGCCGCCTCCGCCGCTCTTCGCCGCCCCGAGCTGACCACCGGCTCCGCCGCCTCTTCACGGGTCACCGCCGCCCTCTGCGCCGCCCCGAGCCGTCGGCCACCGCCTCCTCCGTTGCCCAGCACCGCCCCGTGCCTCGCCGGATCCTCGCCGGAGACGGCCGCCTCGCCGGAGATCGGGCCCAGTCAGATCTGGACCCGGGTGGGATCAGATCCATCCATCCCCCATCCAAACGTCTCCCTCCAATCTGGTCCCTCCGTCCCGTACTGCTTCGTCCCGGGTTGACTTTTCCCGAGAGGTACAAATTCCACCAAGTCCCCCAGATTTCAGTATTTTTGAGCATTTTCATCGCACTATAACTCTGTCGTCGTAGCTCTGATTCATGCGTTTAGCATATCAAAATGTTCGTCTCGACGAGTACATCATTTCATCTCATTGCGTTATTTTCATTTGAGCTCATCTTGATGCCTGAAATACTGTTGGAAGAGGGCTATGTAATAGATTTGTCAGATCTGTTTCAGCAATGGCATTTTGTCATTTTTCCATGATTAATGTGTGCATGATATGATACTGAGCTCTACATGTGTTTTGTTATATGCCATGCCATCTTTACATAGGTGCTTGGCATGTATTTTGGTGATATGTGTGGTGACTAGCACAATCTTGCAAAGTAGCGTAATCGGTAATGCTGATTTCAGGGACTTATATCCTGATTTTGTTGTTATGCCATATGTTCATGTTGTTTCCTAGTGATTCGTGCTTCTTTTGAGTATGATTAGTAAGGATGTTTTGTTAATATTGTGGTGCTCTATCCATCCATGTCTTTGCTTGCATTTATGGAGTACCCTAGCTGGAGTTAATCGAGCTCTACTTTTGCTATAAAGTTAATCCTGGCAGATTGTTGACATGTTTAGCGATTTTGCCGAGGATGTTGCTATTGATCCGTGCATCCTATGTTATTGTTGTTGCCATGTCTAGCTTCTATGCCATGTTTTCTTGATGAGTGTATGCTTAGTTTGTCATGCCATTCTTTGTAGTGAGTGCATCGAGCTCGTAGACATGCCTACTCGTTAACTGTTTTGCATGCTCCAGTTTTTCACTAAGTCTGAATCTGTTTATGTTTTTGCTATGTTCACATGCTTGCAATTGTATTGTCGGATCCTTTTTGGCTCAAGGTCACTAAGGGACTTTTGTTAAGTGCTTTGAGTAGCTTCATTCCATGCCTTGTTTTTCCATGATATGTTCCTGTAGCATGTAGTTTTCATGCTCTAAAGTGTGCTTCCTGATGATAAATTCCAAACTTGTGTTAATTTCACTAAGTCTGAAACCTGTTATCATTTGCACTTTTTCCATGCTTGTTTGAACCTGTTATTGAGTGAATTAGCCGTAGTTTAGTGTTCATCTTTTGTCAAGCATCATGAGTGGGTCCCTTCCATGTATTTTGTTGCCATGTTTGAGTGTTTTAGCATGTGTATCTTGATGCATTTAGATGGCTACTTGCTGTTAATCGCAGACCGGTGCCATATTTGTTTTGCTTGCCATTTCCAAACCGTGCATCCGATTCCGGTGATCCTTATATCGATTTCAACCGAAATCACCTCACCTTTCCAGTGGTACTCTTGGATTTCCAAGTTGAGGCCAGGTTCAATCATTCCTTTGCAAATCATGCATATGCATCGCATACCGCATCCCGCATATCATACCATGTTCGTGTGTTGGTTGTTTACTATGTTGTGTGCTTCTTTCCTGTGTTGCTTCTTCGGGTTGATTCTGATGACATCGCGTTTGTGAGGACCCTTTCACGGGATTTCAGGCAAGATGACCATACCCTCGAAATCACTTCTATCTTTGCTTGCTAGTTGCTCGCTCTTTTGCTATGCCTATGCTGCGATACCTACCACTTGCTTATCATGCCTCCCATATTGTTAAGCCAAGCCTCTAACCCACTTGTCCTAGCAAACCGTTGTTTGGCTATGTTACCGCTTTGCTCAGTCCCTCTTATAGCGTTGTTAGTTGCAGGTGAAGATTGGAGCTTTGTTCCATGTTTGGAACATGGATATTTTGTTGGGATATCACAATATCTCTTATTTAATTAATGCATCTATATACTTGGTAAAGGGTGGAAGGCTTGGCCTTATGCCTGGTGTTTTCTTCCACGCTTGCCGCCCTAGTTTCCGTCATATCGGTGTTATGTTCCCGGATTTTGCGTTCCTTACGCGATTGGATTATAATGGGAACCCCTTGACAGTTCGCCTTGAATAAAACTCCTCCAGCAAGGCCCAACATTGGTTTTACCATTTGCCACCTAGCCTTTTG
>NC_057803.1:223153735-223168372 GCF_018294505.1 Triticum aestivum
CCCCCGAGGCCAGTGCTTCTCTAAGTGTTGGTCCAACCCAGAGCACCGTGCGGGGCCGTCCCTTGGCAACTTGGGTTATGTTGGCTCCCGTACGCTTAGTTTATCCGGTGTGCCCTGAGAACGAGATATGTGCAGCTCCAATCGGGATTTGTCGGCACAGCGGGTGGTCTTGCTGGACTTGTTTTACCATTGTCGAGGATGTCTTGTAACCGGGATTCCGAGTCTGATCGGGTCTTCCTGCTAGAAGGAATATCCTTCGTTGATCATGAGAGCTTGTGATGGGCTAAGTTGGGACACCCCTGCAGGGATTTCAACTTTCAAAAGATGTGCCCGCGGTTATGGGCCGATAAGAATTTGTTAATGTCCGGTTGTAGAAACCTGAAGTTGATCTTAAATTAAAATACATCAACCGCGTGTGTTACCGTGATGGTCTCTTCTCGGCGGGGTCCGGGAAGTGAACACGGTGTTGGAGTAATGCTTGACGTAGGTTGTTCTAGGATCACTTCTTGATCATAGATTCTCGAACGTGCTTTGCCTTCTCTTCTCGCTCTCTTTTGCGTATATGTTAGCCACCAAATATGCTAGTCGCTTGTTGCAGCTCCACCTCCAACCTTTACCTTACCCATAAGCTTAAATAGTCCTGATCGCGAGGGTGTGAGATTGCTGAGTCCTCGTGACTCACAGATACTTCCAAAACCAGTTTGCAGGTGCCGATGTTACCGAGCAGGTGACGCAACCAAGCTCAAGGAGGAGCTCGATGAAGATCTTGTCCTTTGTGTTGTTTCGTTCCAGTTGATCAGTAGTGGAGCCAAGTTGGGGTCGACCGGGGATCTGTGTAGCTTTTGGGGTAGTCTTCTTTTATTTTGGTTCCGTAGTCAGACCTTGAGTGTATTTGGTTGAATGTAATGCTTTACTCATATAATTGTGTGAAGTGGCGATTGTAAGCCAACTATGTATCTCTTTCCCTTATGTATTACATGGGTTGTGTGAAGATTACCTCACTTGCAACATTGCTTTCAATGCGGTTATGCCTCTAAGCCGTGCTTCGACACGTGGGAGGTATAGCCGCATCGAGGGCGTTACAAGTTGGTAATCAGAGCCTTCCCCGACCTTAGGAGGCCCCTGCTTGATCGAATCGCTGGCATTATTGAGTCTAGAAATGTTTCGAGTCATTTAGGAATTATATATATCGGAGAGTTAGGACTTCTTTTTACTCCTTAGTCCCTTCGTCGCTCTGGTGAGGCAACCTAACGTAGAGTTTTGACTCTTCTCTTCTCAAATTTCACTAAAAAAAATTTAGGATCACGCGGGTATCTTGGAATCGTTCCGATGGTTTTGTGATGAGAACATTGTTCTTGGTGCCTCCTGTCATTTAGGGGTTGTGGCAGTGTCCCGGGGAGTTGAGCTCCGAGGTGTTGTCGTCAGAATTTTATCGTTGCAGTTCTGGAATACCTGAGTTTAGATTCGCCGATATCGAAAATCTCTTTTATGCAGTTGTTGGTGAGATAACCTTGACGCCACCCAGTACTGGGGCGGGAGTTCGGGAGTATTGCCATAACTCGTATAACGGATGCTTTTCGAAGGTTGAGGTAGATGATTTCCGAAGGTTTCTTGGTTATGTGTTGAAGGATGGATACAACTGGATGTAGGATTTGTTAGTTTTGGGTGAGATATTATGCTTCCCTGTATCCCCAACACCTTATTGCATAACCGGAAAATTTCGGGAGTTCATAAGTTGGAATTCAATTAGCTCGTAGGATATCTTTTCGATAGATGTATGATATGAAATTGGGGTTTGACGCCTAGTGGTCCGCCTATCCACGGTTGGTTTTATAGTGGTCTCGTTGTGTCTTAAAGAGTCCTTGGCTATGCCGACTCAGGGATGCTTCGTATTTCATGTGCACTGCCTTGTACATGATGGTGCTGTACGATCGAGCCCGTGTAGGCCCCACCACGAAAACTTCGAACGAAATCCTTGTTTTGTTTTTGGAGTTGTGGTATTCGAGTTGCTTCGAAGTCAAGTGTTGATTCCATACCTTTCCGAATCGGTGTTCTCATACTCCGATGTTAATACCAATCCTTCATGATAATCGAGATTGTCATGTCAATCCTTTTTCAACCAGTGTGTTTCTTTTCAAGTGGATCCGATCCTTTCAACATCCACAAGATCCAATTACAGTTCTTGTCAACGGTGTTTGCTTCATCCGTCCCCAGGATCTTACCCGACTCTTCTTATTTTCCCGGAGCTATCCTTAAAATTCTTTTTGAAGTTTGACGTAAGAATGATTTATCATCAGTCAAATGCCTTTCTTCAGGATCGGTTAAAATCTTTTCATCGTTGGCTCAATCTCTTCGCTTTTGATTTTTATGGAGTGTCTAAATAATTCATGGTGGTGTTTCTCGTCGTCATTCTCGGATTTTTAATACTGAAGAAGAGTTTACCTCCATATCTTATCCGTTCTCTCAGAGATTCGTGATTCAATCGAGCCATCCTCTTATATTTGTTTTCGATTGTCAGAATTCTTTTCACCTCCGGAGCAATTCAAGAGCCTTCTCAGTTGGATTATCCGGAGTCCATAAATTCAGGTTTATTCATTCCAGCTTTCAGCTCTCATACTCTAAATCATACCCTTGTTTAAATAAAGGACTCTCTAATCAGCTCGTAATCTCTTCGTTCTCATGGATCTAAATTCTCTCAAGTATCCTCGTTCATTTCATAATTCTTCCCGGTGTTCCTTTATCTTCCCTTCGGTCATTTTAATTATTACGGTGGTTCGTGCAAGATTCCTCTTCTTTCATTATCATATCCATTCATTCGTTGTTTCGATTCCACCAGTGTTTCATTGAAGACATTCTCAAGTTATGCTATACCTATCTTAATCCTTTCTATGAGAATAAGTAGTGTGCCAAATCCGTGGATTGTCATCAATTTAGTTGGTGAAGGATAAGCATAATGTAATTCTTATTCTTGTTTCGTCCAAGTGATTAATTCCTTATTCTGGAGGTTCATCATATCACATTCTCGGTTCAAGAGGCTTTATCTTTTCTTTTCCGGAGTTCAGCCTTTCCGCTTTATCTTGTCGCAAAGCTCCATTCAATCATTGCAAGGTTTCACTTTATGTTTTCAACTTCTCTTTCCTTCCGTTTGATCATTCTTTTGTTTAACGGAGTTCTTCATGGAGGTTCTACATGATAGTTCATCAAGGACTTAATCCGTTCTCGAAACGTTCATCAAGATTATTTTCAGAGGAGTTCAAGCTTTCTTCTTCTTGCAATCCGGAGTGCAATTCTTTCTTCCATATCATTGGAGGTGGTATTATGTCATTATTGATAATTTGAGTGCATGCTCTGTGATTCACAAGTTATCAAGAATGAGATATTTTAAATCCATCAATCTTGTCATTTGAGTATCTTGGGTAATATTTTCACCTAAAGCCTTACCTAAGGATTGTTGCTATTATGGTGCTTATAAATGACCCAAGTTCTTCATTTATCCTCCCAGTGAAATAAGTTTCTCGTCTCCTTGTTCTTATCAATCCAATTCTTTTCCCGTGAGTGGCAGGTTGTCACCTCATAATTGGAGATGTATTCCATAAGACCATATCAAACTTACTCTTTTTCGTTGTTGGGTTTCTAACAAATCCGTTCGACCCTTCTCCTAAGGTTGCCTTCTCAAACTCTTTTGTGGCAGAAGTCGGCATTTTCTTCTCCATTCTTTTCTTTCAATTATCTATCTTCTATTTCTTTCTTTCGGAGGCCTTGTGATGTTACTCTTTTCAATCATCATCTTGAATTGTGAAGATCATGCTTCTTTCTTTGCTTACCCATTTAACCGAAGTGTTGTGCCCTCTGCTCAAGTTCCCTCATCTTATAAAGTTCTAATTCAATCCCTTTCCTTTTCAATCCGAGTTCTGCCCGAAGTTGTTCTTCCTTGTTCCTCTTTTCTAATGGAGTGTTTTCAACTTCGTTCATATCCGTCGTATTCTTTTCTCAAAATGGCTTAACCTTTGCAAGGTTCTTTGGTCTCACTCATTCGTCAAAGAAGCAACTTAGTTTTACCTCTTCTCTTCCTCTTCCTTTTCCCTCCGGTGCCATTCTAGATCTCGGGACGAGATCCTCTCGTAGTGGTGGAGTGTTGTAACGCCCCGAGACCGATGTGCCAGGTGTCCTCCAGTTATTCGCTGTTGTTGCCTTATTTTTTATTGCATGTCATGCATTGCATATCATGTCATCATGTGCATTTCATTTTCATACATGTTTGTCTCATGCATCCGAGCATTTTCCCCATCGTCCATTTTGCAATCCGGCGCTCCTACATCACCCGGTGTCCCTTTCTACCTCTTTTCGTGTGCGGGTGTTAAACGTTTTCGGATTGGACCGAGACTTGTCATGCGGCCTTGGTTTACTACCGGTAGACCGCCTGTCAAGTTTTGTGCCACTTGGACTTCGTTTGATACTCCAACGGTTAACCAAGGGACCGAAAAGGCCTCGTGTGTGTTGCAGCCCAACACCCCCCAAAGTGGCCCAAAACCCACCTAAACCTCCTCCATCATCTCAGTCATTCGATCACGATCGCGTGGCCGAAAACCGCACCTGATTTGGACTCTCCTAGCTCCCTCTACCTATATATATGTGATCCCTCCAAAATATTCACGGATGAAACCCTAAAATTCCGCTCCTCGTGCCGCTGGACAATTTTCCCGCCGACGGACATGTCCGCCTCCGCCCCCTCATCCAACCGGATCGCGCCACGTCACCCCGCCACCGTCTCCATCGTGCCTCCATCGCGCGGGCCCTCCCGGCCCAGATCGGGGCCCGCCCAAGCCCATCGGGGCCCGGACGAGCCCATGCCTCGCCGTCGTCCCTGCACTTCACCGGAGTCCCGGCCGGCTTCGTCTCCGGCCGCCGCCGGCAAGAATTTCGCCGGAGCCGAGCCGGCCACCCCCTCCGCCGCCTCGTCACGGGTCGCTGCCGCCCTCTGCGCCGCCCCTCGCCCCCGGCCACCGCCTCCTCCGTCGCCCAGCGCCGCCCCGCGCCTCGCCGGATCCACGCCGGAGACGGCCGCCTCGCCGGAGATCGGGTCCGGTCAGATCTGGACCCAGGTGGGATCAGATCCATCCATCCCCCATCCAAACGTCTCCCTCTGATCCGGATCCCTCCGTCCCGTACCGCTTCGTCCCGGGTTGACTTTTCCCAAGAGGTCCAAATTCCACTAAGTCCCCAGATTTCAGTATTTTTTGAGCATTTTCATCGCACCATAACTCTGTCATTGTAGCTCCGATTCATGCGTGTAGCATATCAAAATGTTCGCCTCGATGAGTACATCATTCCATATCACTGCGTCATTTTCATTTGAGCTCATCTTGATGCCCGAAATGCTGTTGGAAGAGGGCTATGTGATGGATTTGTCAGATCTGTTTCAGCAAATGGCATTTTGTCATTTTTTCCATGATTAATGTGTGCATGATATGATCCTGAGCTCTACATGTGTTTTGTTATATACTGTGCCATCTTTACAGAGGTGCTTGGCATGTATTTTTGTGATATGTGTGGTGACTAGCACAAGCTTGGAAAGTAGCGTAATCGGTAATGCTCAGGGACTTAGAATTTCACCAAGTCCTTATCCTGATTGTGTTGTTATGCCATATGTTCATGTTGTTTCCTAGTGATCCAAGCCTCTTTTGAGGATGATCAATAAGGATGTTTTGTTAATATTGTCGTGCTCTATCCATCCATTTCTTTGCTTGCATTTATGGAGCAACCTAGCTCGAGTCAATCGAGCTCTACTTTTGCTATAAAGTTAATCCTGGCAGATTGTTGACATGCTTAGCGATTTTACCGAGGATGTTGCCATTGATCCGTGCATGCTATGTTATTGTTCCTGCCATGTCTAGCTTCTATGCCATGTCTTCTTGATGGGTGTATGCTTAGTTTGTCATGCCATGCTTTGTAGTGAGTGCATCGAGCTCGTAGACATGCCTACTCGTTAATTGTTTTGAATGCTCCACTTTTTCACTAAGTCTGAATCTGTTTATGTTTTTGCTATGTTCACATGCTTGCAATTGTATTTTCTGATCCTTTTTGGCTCAAGGTCACTAAGGGACTTTTGTTAAGTGCTTTGAGTAGCTTAATGCCATGCCTTGCTTTTCCATGATATGTTCCTGTAGCATGTAGTTCTCATGCTCTAAAGTGTGCTTCCTAATGATAAATTCCAGAATTGTGTTAATTTCACTAAGTCTGAAACCTGTTATCATTTGCACTTTTGCCATGCTTGTTTGAACCTGGTATTGAGTGAATTAGCCATAGTTCAGTGTTCATCTTTTGTGAAGCATCATGAGTGGATCCTGGACATGTATTTTGTTGCCATGTTTGAGTGCTATAGCATGTGTATCTTGATGCATTTAGATGGCTACTTGCTGTTAATCGCAGACCCGTGCCATATTTGTTTTGCTTGCCATTTCCAAACCGTGCACCGATTCCGGTGATCTTTATATCGATTTCAACCAAAATCACCTCACCTTTCCAGTGGCACTCTTGGATTTCCTAGTTGAGGCCAGGTTCAATCATTCCTTTGCAAATCATGCATATGCATCGCATACCGCATCCCGCATATCATACCATGTTCGTGTGTTGGTTGTTTACTATGTTGTGTGCTTCTTTCCAGTGTTGCTTCTTCGGTTTGGTTCCGATGATGTCGCGTTTGTGAGGACCCATTCATCTACGTCCGTTTGTCTTCTTCATGGACTCGTTCTTCTTCCTTGCAGGATTTCAGGCAAGATGACCATACCCTCGAAATCACTTCTATCTTTGCTTGCTAGTTGCTCGCTCTTTTGTTATGCCTATGCTGCGATACCTTCCACTTGCTTATCATGCCTCCCATATTGTTAAGCCAAGCCTCTAACCCACCTTGTCCTAGCAAACCGTTGTTTGGCTATGTTACCGCTTTGCTCAACCCCTCTTATAGCATTGTTAGTTGCAGGTGAAGATTGGAGCTTTGTTCCATGTTTGGAACATGGATATTTTGTTGGGATATCACAATATCTCTTATTTAATTAATGCATCTATATTCTTGGTAAAGGGTGGAAGGCTCGGCCTTATGCCTGGTGTTTTGTTCCACTCTTGCCGCCCTAGTTTCCGTCATATCGGTGTTATGTTCCCGGATTTTGCGTTCCTTACGCTGTTGGGTTATAATGGAAACCCCTTGACAGTTCGCCTTGAATAAAACTCCTCCAGCAAGGCCCAACATTGGTTTTACCATTTGCCACCTAGCCTTTTTATTTCCCTTGGGTCGGCCAGTCCAAGGTTCATCTTTATTTTAACCCCCCTGGGCCAGTGCTTCTCTAAGTGTTGGTCCAACCCAGAGCACCGTGCGGGGCCGTCCCTTGGCAACTTGGGTTACGTTGGCTCCCGTACGCTTAGCTTATCCGGTGTGCCCTGAGAACGAGATATGTGCAGCTCCTATCGGGATTTGTCGGCACAGCGGGTGGTCTTGCTAGACTTATTTTACCATTGTCGAGGATGTCTTGTAACCGGGATTCCGAGTCTGATCGTGTCTTCCCGCTAGAAGGAATATCCTTCGTTGACCGTGAGAGCTTGTGATGGGCTAAGTTGGGACACCCCTGTAGGGATTTGAACTTTTGAAAGCCATGCCCACGGTTATGGGCAGATGGGAATTTGTTAATGTCCGGTTGTAGAAAACCTGAAGTTGATCTTAAATTAAAATACATCAACCGCGTGTGTTACCGTGATGGTCTCTTCTCGGCGGGGTCCGGGAATTGAACACGGTGTTGGAGTAATGCTTGACGTAGGTTGTTCTAGGATCACTTCTTGATCATAGATTCTCGAATGTGCTTTGCCTTCTCTTCTCGCTCTCTTTTGCGTATATGTTAGCCACCAAATATGCTAGTCGCTTGTTGCAGCTCCACCTCCAACCTTTACCTCACCCATAAGCTTAAATAGTCTTGATCACGAGGGTGTGAGATTGCTGAGTCCCCGTGACTCACAGATACTTCCAAAACCAGTTTGCAGGGATTTAAACTTTCGAAAGCCGTACCCACGGTTATGGGAAGATGGGAATTTGTTGATGTCCAGTTGTAGAAAACCTGAAGTTGATCTTAAATTAAAATACATCAACCGCGTGTGTTACCGTGATGGTCTCTTCTCGGCGGGGTCCGGAAAGTGAACACGGTGCTGGAGTAATGCTTGACGTAGGTTGTTCTAGGATCACTTCTTGATCATAGAATCTCGAACGTGCTTTGCCTTCTCTTCTCGCTCTCTTTTGCATATATGTTAGCCACCAAATATGCTAGTCGCTAGCTGCAGCTCCACCTCCAACCTTTACCATACCCATAAGCTTAAATAGTCCTGATCGCGAGGGTGTGAGATTGCTGAGTCCCCGTGACTCACAGATACTTCCAAAGCCAGTTTGCAGGTGCCGATGTTATCGAGCAGGTGACGCAACCAAGCTCAAGGAGGAGCTCGATGAAGATCTTGTCCTTTGTGTTGTTTCGTTCTAGTTGATCAGTAGTGGAGCCCAGTTGGGGTCGATCAGTGATCTGTGTAGCTTTTGGGGTAGTCTTCTTTTATTTTGGTTCCGTAGTCAGACTTTGAGTGTATTTGGTTGAATGTAATGCTTTACTCATGTAATTGTGTGATGTGGCGATTGTAAGCCAACTATGTATCTCTTTCCCTTATGTATTACATGGGTTGTGTGAAGATTACCTCACTTGCGACATTGCTTTCAATGCGGTTATGCCTCTAAGTCATGCTTCGACAGGTGGGAGGTATAGCCGCATTGAGGGCGTTACACTGCCACCGAAATAACACCTTCAGCCCACGTGATAATGGCCGTCATCGCCCCATGGACAGAACCATTCCTGGCCTACCTAACTAGACAGGAATTACCCGAGGACCAAAATGAGACTCGCTGCATAGTGCGGCGATCCAAAACCTACAAGGTCCAGGAGGGAGAGATTTACAAGAAAAGCACAACCGGAGTCCTTCAAAGGTGCATCTCCGAAGAGGAAGGGAAGAATCTTTTGGAAGAAATCCATGCCGGACTCGGCGGCCACCACGCAGCAGCCCGGGCCCTTGTAAGTAAGGCCTTCTGTATAGGTTTTTATTGGCCAACAGTCTGGGCAGATGCACAGCATCTGGTTCAACATTGTGTTGGTTGCCAGCTTTTTGCAAACCAAAGCCACATGCCACCTACCGCCCTCCAAACAATCCCCATTACTTGGACCTTTGCAGTCTGGGGGCTCGATATGGTCAGACCCCTCAAAGGGGGAACCGATAAAAGAAAATACTTACTGGTCATGGTGAACAAATTCACCAAGTGGATAGAAACCAAACCTGTCAGAACGGTTGAATCCGGACCGGTGATAGACTTCATATCCGGGGTTGTACACCATTATGGCGTCCCCCACAGCATCATCTCTAACAATGGCACGAACTTTACAGCCGACGAGGTGAAACTTTGGTGCAGGAACATGGGCATCAAGCTCGATTATGATTCTGTCTATCATCCGCAAACTAACGGTCAAGTCGAACGAGCGAATGGTCTTATCATGAGTGGTATTAAACCCAGATTAGTCTGGTCCTTAAAGTAATCAGACACCCATTTGGCAGAGGAGCTCGACTCCGTACTATGGGGGCTACGGACCACGCCGAATCGCACTACCGGATACACACCGTTTTTTATGGTGTAGGGCAGTGAGGCGGTGCTGCCTTGCGACATAATTCATGACTCACCTTGAGTGTGCATGTACGAAGAAAGAGAGGCCGAGCTCGATTGGTAGGACAGTTTGGATGCCCTGGAGAAGGAGCGCGACGTGGCAAAAGCCCGTTCTGCATTCTATCAACAACAGGTTCGAAGGTATCAAAGCAGAGAAGTGCGGGCCAAAACCTATAACGTTGGTGAACTAGTTCTGCGCCTGCTGGAGAAGAAAAAGAACAAGCTCAAGCCCAAATGGGAAGGTCCCTTCATTATCAACCAGGTTCTGACCGGTGGAACGTACCATCTGCGGGATGCTTCGAATAATCGACTCGAGCCAAACCAATGGAACGCAGCCAGACTCCATGAATTTTTTGCACATCTGTTTTCTCTCTCTTTCTTTCTGTCTTTTCACTTCAAAGCCCTAAAGGGCTAAACCTGTGTCCTGGTTACACAATCTTGACGCGCTAACCGCGCTCAGTATACCTGGGGGCTTCCTATACAGAAGCTTAATCTAATTATTTTCCCGGGCTTCATGCCCCGCACATGTGTTATTCTTATGCATGTACCTTTTTTCACCATTATATGCATCGATATGACTTAAGTTTTGGCCAAGCTAGGTTGCCTGGCTCTTGTGTTTATGCCCTACGTTCCTGTTAATTCGGCTAGCGCATAAGGGGAGCACCTTTGCGATTGTTACTGCCGGGTCAGCCGGATGTGTACCTCAGACTCGGTGAAGCCGAAAGCTAGCATTCTCAAGGGAATATTCGGTCGGTGAATAAAAGATGACTTTCATTTAAATTACTACACGCCCCCAGATGTTTTTAGCCTGCGGCTCGCAGTTCGGACATGCACATTAGGGCATGTGTACTCAGGGAAAGGAACCCTTAACGGAACTATTCTCTCTGGAAGATGTTTCTTACAATCCATGTTATATAACATAGCTAGTTGTGTACTTGTCTGTTCAAGCACTTATGACCCGTACGCCTGGTTTCCATGCATACCCCTATTTTTATATAAACGAGTGGGTATTCGGATATACTCCGTACTATCGGGCCTAGAGGTTCAAGCGAAAAGGTCTGCCATGACAAATGATTTACAATCTGGCTAGGGACATTACATATGTCACTTGAAGTACACAGTCACTAAGACTGATTAAATTCTTCTTCTATACCATCCAACAGGTTGTCTAGCCTACAATCCTCTTGGGAATGCTAATTCTACTTGATCATACACTATACTAACGGGGATCTCTTTCCCATCGGGCCCCACAGGTCCGACATCGGCCATGTGGTTTGGGTCAGCCTTGGTATATCGTGTCTTCACCATAGCCCAGGCTTCCCGTGCACCTTGTGGCAGGCTGATATCTTCCATAATCGGAAGTGCCGCCGCACTCCCTTAAGCTTCTCTATAAGCTCCCCCATGCCTCCTAGCAGGGACGCGGAAGGCCACAAGGCTTGGGCAATACTCTACATCACCTGTCGAACTTGTTCGTGCAGTTGTGAGAGCTCTGGCAGAAGATCACCCGAGGACCTGGGCATCTCCTCCGCGGGACGACCCGTCAGCATACCTGCAGACATACCCTGTTAGCAGGCTTCTTCGCCGAACTTATTTAAAAAGTTTGTTCAAGCACTTACTAAAAATGCCGCGCTGAAGCCGTTTATTCTCCTTCACGGAGTCCGCAAGCTGGGCTCGGACATCCTTCAGTTCCATGCCCAGTCGGGTATTGGCATCTTGGAGATCATTTTTCTCCTTCCTGACTCGCGTCAGCACGTGCTCGCCAGCATTTCGCTGTCAATCATCACGTGCCGTATCCGCCTCCACAGCCTCCGGATTCACTCCGGGGCCACCTGCAACATCTATTGTTAGGTGTGCATATACGCCGCATACTACCTGGTACTGATATTCTTTGCAATAGACAAAAGAGTTACCAGGGGACCCTTTTTGGACTCCTTCAATGCGGCAACAGCGGCTTCCAGCTGGGCCTTGCAATCGTCCAGCTCTTGAGATAGTTGGCAATTCTTCTCCGTAAGAACCTGCACAAATAATGATCCTTAAATCAGTTGTGTCAACTGTTTCATGTCTCAGGGGCTACAGATACGTATAATCGTTAGATTTGCTTACCCGTACATCCCTTACATACTGGTCCATGGCTCTGGCTAGACCATTTTAAGCAGCGCGGAGGTACGCATCTCCAGAATTGAAGGCATCAATTGCCTCTAGTGAGAAGCAAGTGTCATGGAGTATGGCTCGGCGACGCTTATGATTCATGGCGCTCTCCACTTCTGAATTTGTAGTGGACAATCTATCTGCATCCTGGAGCCCGACTGGTGGAAGCGTGATCGGCAGCCTCTCCGGACATATTCCGGCGAGCGTTTTTCTATTAAAGAAACATGGACGTCATTACATTTCGACAACCATGGAGAGGGTTTTTTTTTCATACCTCTGCGCCAGCGTCTCCGTCCTGACCGCCTTCCTTTTTGGCCTACCCGGCCTCGATGCCTCTTGTTGGCGGGTTGCTGCGGGTTCGGCACGGCGTCTCGAATGCCTTCCTTGTAAAACACCATATGTATATGGTAGGTGAAATGTCTAAATGGGGATCCTAGTTTATGGAGTTGGGATTTTGGTTTTTCTTACATGCGACGCAGGGAGCAGTCCGGGATAGTCAGTCGTAATGGCCACCATGGCGTCATCACAGCTCAATTGATAGAACTGCCTGTCTATCAGCTCCAGGAATATGTCCGGATCTTCTTCGAGTCCGGGACCTAGGGCCCGGTCAGGGTCCTCTGGTTGTGTAGATGGGCTGTTGACCTCCCTTATAGCTTTTTGCAGTTCCTGCCGTAAAATGGCAAGGTGAGTACCTACGACAAAGAATGCGGGAAGAATGGGAGTAAGGAGATATAACTCACCCAGCTTGGATGGTTGTACATGGAGAATCCATCCCGTGGCTTGATGCGAATGAACTCCTCTTCCTCTCCCTTGAACAACTCGGATAGAATTTTTTGCTAAAGCAGCCGCAGAGTCGGGTCCCTTACACCCGCAATGGGTGGCATCATCTTCCCCGTTAAAACACCACAGGGGGTGCCCTCGATATTGAAGTGGCTGCACTCCCCGCATTATGCATATTGACATAACCTCGATTACTGTCAATCCTGATTGAGACAGCGCTTTAATCCGGTTCATCAGGTAAAGGACTTCTTTGTTGTCTTCCTCCTGGGGGCTCCGTGGGTGCTAGCTTCGGCGTTTCTTGAGAGGAGCATTGTTGAACTCGGGAAGACCCTGCCGAACAGGGTACGGAAGGGGGACGTCCTCCATGTAAAACCATTCCGAAGGCCAGTCTTCGGACGTCTTCTTCGGAGTACCGGACAGGTATCCGGTTTCGGCGATGCGCCATATTTCGGCTCCACCCACTTGATAAAGTGACCCCTTCCGTGTGCGGGGGACGAGGCAAAATAACCTTTTCCCCAGCTCAAAATGAGCCTCGCAACCCAGGAAAAACTCGCAAAGGGCAACGTAGCCGGCCGTAAGACTCCAGGAGCCCGCGGAGGAATGGATGAATTGGAAATCCGAGTCCCCTTAATAAGTAAGGAACAAGGCACACCCGCTCCCCCGTAGAGGGGCTGGGGAAGCTCTCTGCTTTCTCCCCGCCATTGTAGGTGGCCAGCCTGGCTCGGACAGGAACCATATACGCTGGAGGGAGAAATCCCTGAGTCTGCAGTTCGACTAATCGACTGTGTGGGACATGACACCTCTCCCTATCACCGGGCTTAGGGCTACGGGGGCGAGAGGAGGAGCTACGGTGGTCGGCCATGTTGGAGTGGATTTTTCCGAAGCGCGCTCCGATGGATTCTCGCTGTGGGAGGATGGTATGGATTGGATCTAAGAATCCCCATCCCTTTAATATATAATTTATTTATCTAGCTAGGGGGGAAAAATGTGAAAACTCCCTGGCTCCTCGTATTCATTCGACGCGTGGAAGATAGCCCTTATTGGGCGCGGAAGCCAAGAAGTCCAACATTTATGGGGCCGGACACTACTTGACAAGCATTCAAAATTTGGAGAAGAACCCGCCTTGCATTGCCGAAGACAATACTGATTGTCGGACTTGACGTCATTGAAGCCTGGTTTGGGGGCTACTGAGGGAGTCCTGGACTAGGGGTCTCCGGACAGCCGGACTATATCCTTTGGCCGGACGGTTGGACTATGAAGATACAAGATTGAAGACTTCGTCCCGTGTCCGAATGGGACTCTACTTGGCGTGGAAGGCAAGCTAGGCAATACAGATATGTATATCTCCTCCTTTGTAAGCGACCTTGTGTAACCCTAGCCCCCTTTGGTGTCCATATAAACCGGAGGGTTTTAGTCTGTAGGACAATATACAATCATACCATAGGCTAGCTTCTAGGGTTTAGCCTCTCTGATCTCGTGGTAGATCAACTCTTGTAATAATCATATCATCAAGAACAATCAAGCAGGACGTAGGGTTTTACCTCCATGAAGAGGGCCCGAACCTCGGTAAACATCATGTCCCCTGCCTCCTGTTACCATCCGCCTTAGACGCACAGCTCGGGACCCCCTACCCGAGATCCGCCGGTTTTGACACCGACACCCACAATTCATCAGTCTCAACAAACACACCACAAAAGAAGATTACATCGAATAGATCTCCACAAGAGAGGGGGATAACTTTGTATTGAGATCCAAAAAGAGAGAAGAAGCCATCTAGCGAATAACTATGGACCCAAAGGTCTGAGGTAAACTACTCACACTTCATCGGAGAGGCCATGGTGTTGATTTAGAAGCCCTCCATGATCGATGCCCCCTCCAACGGAGCTCCGAAACAGGCCCCAAGATGGGATCTCATGGATACAGAAAGTTACGGCAGTGGAATTAGGGTTTTGGCTCTGTATCTAATCGTTTGGGGG
>NC_057803.1:223168566-223169175 GCF_018294505.1 Triticum aestivum
GCCTCCCTGTTGGTTGCTTGATGTAGGGTCCAAGTCTCCTGGATCTTCTTCGTTCCAAAAATCACGTTCCCGAAGGTTTCATTCCATTTGGACTCCGTTTGATATTCCTTTTCTTTGAAACCCTAAAATAGGCAAAAAAAAATAGCAATTCTGAGTTGGGCCTCCGGTTAGTAGGTTAGTCCCAAAAATAATATATAAGTGTATAATAAAGCCCAATAATGTCCAAAACAGAAGATAATATAGCATGGAGCAATCAAAAATTATAGATACGTTGGAGATGTATCATACACCAACATGCACGGGGCCTTAGTCTAGAATGCACGTACCGGGGGAGAAGCTGACTGCCATGCGTCTCCACATGAACATCGCTAGCGGTGGCGGCGCTGATTGCTGTGCGCCTCCACAAGAACGTCGCCACCGCTGGGGGCGCGGCTAGAGGACGGCAATCTATGAGAGTGTACTGTGTGAGCGAGAGGATCACCGTGCGTCCCCTCAGTGAGCCGCGGCGGTGACGTATCGGCACGGTAGGGAGGGCGGCTTTGGCAGACCGAATGGAGTGGAGGGGGACGGGGGTTTGGGGAATATTATTGGCTATTTGGCCGAAGGGCA
>NC_057803.1:223169415-223300672 GCF_018294505.1 Triticum aestivum
GCCGAAGGGCAGTTGAATTTGGGATTTGGGTGGGGGGGGGGGATTTTCGCGCGGTGGGCGGGGGGAGTTTGGCGCATGGTCGGTTTCTCCAAGTGCAGTCCCACGTGTTAGTGAAGAGGCAAGTCGAAGCGCGTTCCGTTTGCGTGAGCCGTGTGTAGGACCGAATGTGTGTGGGGTGCAATGCGACCGTGACAGGGGTGTTGTTAGTGTACCGCCTTTTTCCTTTTAACTAGCAATGTGCCCGCGTGTTGCACGGATCCAAAGTAGAATAGTACTTGTTCACAAACTTGAAAGAAAACACTCTTGTTTTGATATATATATACCACTAAAAACATATTTTATTTCACTCAAAATATATTTCTCAGGTTGTTTTGATGAGGCAAGTGAGGGATGTGGTTGCTTTCAAGATAATAAGGGGTTTTCTTCAAATTGGAGCAGAGAAGTGGGCTATTTTTGCCAAAATGCCACAAATTACCTCTCAGCCATGATATGTAGATCTAATGGTTAGAAATGACAGATGGCAGACACACCATCATCACCAACTGAGTCTTTTATAGGAATGGAGATAAACTAGGTGCTTCGCACCCTAAAGAAAAAAAAACTTGGTGCTTCGCGCGATCCATCGATACTACTACTAGTAATCCGTTAATCCCGACTAAAATGGCGCAGCTGGGTCTTTTCCCGCGCGATATGCTGGGAGGTTGGCTTAGTTTGGTTTTTTAGGATGAGTAATTCTACACCTACGTAATCCCAGTTACGTAATCAACATAATGTGAAACGTGTGAGCTGTTGATTATAGATTTGTGGGAGGGAGGGGACCACCACCATGAAAATCAAGGAGGAGAGAGAAAGGCAATTTACGTTAACCCTTTTGTAGGTTCCCATAGATGTAGAAAGATGTGAAATGCGTGAATGTGTAGTGGACGTACTATTAGAGTGCCTAAGATAATTTGTGTATGTAGACTATATGTTTATTTTACTTCACATGTTAGCTTTGTCTCGGTTCAATAAAAAGCAGAGTTGGTGATGATGGTGTGCCTGCCATCCTGCAACATAGGCTGTCCGATCTATATCTAACGGATAGGAAGGAAACTATGACAATTTACCCGCACTCCTCTCCACATTTGCAGATAAGGCATTCCCTCGTTCATCCTTTTCTCGCACAAGATCTTGATGTTCCGTGCAATGCACGGGCATCTTGCTAGTACTCCTACAATATGCTATATTATTGTGAAAGTTCATATACACCGGTCGAGATTAATGCAAACACGATAGATTTTCATTACATTTCGAACTTTTATAGTACAGAAAAATAAAAGAAACCCGACCCTAAACCTATTCTACAGCGGCGACTGACGTCCTCCATCTGCCATCTCCATGTACGGGGGTGGGGTGTCGGGGTATGGGTTCCCGGCAAACCCTTAAGGTTCGAACACTGGGGTGCGTGTGAAGTCTTTCCCTTCAACCTATCTACGCTCTAGCTTGCTAGGATCTCGCGGACGAACTCGACGAACTCACAACACAGATGGACACATGGTTGATACTGGTTCGGGCCACCATTGTGGTGTAATACCCTACTCTAGTGTGGTGGTGGTGGATTGCCTCTTGGGTTGATGATAAACAATACAAGGGTAGAATAGCCTCCTGAGGTTAAGGCGTTCTTGTGCTCGGTGAGCTTGTGTGTGAGGTGGTCTCTCTCGAGCTAAGATGATCTCGTCCTCTCTCCCACTCTACTTCCCCTCCCTTCCACTGTGGTGGCTAGTCCTATTTATAGAGGCCGTGGTCCTCTTCCCAAATATCGAGCGGGAAGGGAGCCAACAATGGCGGGCTAATTTGAAGGGGGACATCTACTACAAGCTATCCTGACAAAAGTAGTCTTCGCCTACAAAAAGTTCTAGTGGTGACGCTGTTCTGGGCTCCACGATGACCTCCGTCTTGCAGTCCTTGGTCTTGGTCTTGTTGCACCGAAATGGCAACCTTTGCTGGATGCCTCGGTACTCCGCGGTTGCGCTTGCCCCCCCTTTGCACCAAAGAGGAAACAAGGACGCTGTGCGCGCTGGCGCCCGCCTGGTGTCGATCGTCACAGCTCACATCACGAGAACCTCGTGAGGTTCGCCTCGCCTTGACATCTCCGCTCCTCGTGAGATTGCCTAGCTAGGCCACTCCAGAGGAGGTCATGCATCATCCGCCTCGCGAGGCTTGGCCCCTCGCGAGGGTCTTGGGTGCTTTGTTGGTGAAGATAGACCGTACGGCCTGCTGGCTCAGCCACGCCGCGGGCCGCAGGCAGGCAAATCTGGGGACCCCCGTTCCCAGGACACCGACAGTAGCCCCCGGGCCCAAGGTGCGTGCGGGCTTGGCTTCACGGCGAAGCCAAGGGTCAAGCTCGAAGCGCCGCGGGCCCCGAAGCCTGCGGCCTCGGTTGACGCGTGGCGGTTGATTAGACGTGGGCGTCTCCGCTTCCCCATGCTGCCTTTGAATCCGCCTGGCTATGCAGCCCCACTTCTTGCACAGTTATTCCTCCCCTCCGCTCCTGGCTTTCCAATCTTCCAATCTCCTTGCTTCCTCGACACCCTGCTCCGCCTTCCTAGTCCAACCAGTGTTCCGCCCGCTTTACTGCCATGGCGCCAAAACAAGCCGACAAGGGGAAGAAACTTCTGTACTCGCCAACTGTGCCTCCATCCTTCGAGCCGGTGCTCAGCCGGCCTCGGGTGCTCAACGACGAGGCCATGGGCAAGGTGCGCCCCATGCTCGCCTCCAGCTTCAATGAGTGGGGAGAGATGCCGGCCTGGCCTGCATCTCGCTCCAGCATGGCTTCGGCAGTCACCGAGATCCCGATCTTCATTGACGCTCTCTGGGCTGGCCTGCTTCCTGCCTTCTCCGCCTTCTTCCACGCGGTGCTTGAGCACTATCAAATCCATATGCTTCATCTCTACCCTCAATCTGTGACCCTTCTTGGCGTCTTCGCCTTCGTGTTTGAGGCCATGGTGGGCATCACCCCCTCCGTGGCACTCCTCTGCCACTTCTTCTTGCTACATCTCATCGGTGCCCGGCAGAGCTTAGGGTGTGTGGGCTTTCAGGCGTGGCAGTGACGGCAGGCATGGGGATCGACTTCGAGCTTCCTTCGTCCGCGAGCGAATTCCGCACGCGATGGGTGTTTGTTGATGCTGGCGTGCTCAACCCTCTGCTCCAAGCTTCGGTGGGGCCTGCCATACCAAACTCCGGCTGGGGTCACTAGAGGCTCATGAGCCCCGGCCTTGCCCCCGTCTGGGCCAGGCTGCGGTGGTTGAAGGACCTTGGTGTGACTGCGCCCATGGTGGTGAGGGAGTTCGTCAGGCGTCGAGTTACCCTGCTTCACCGTCTTTCTCGCCCGATGTGGGACTTGCTCAGCAGTCGAGACAACATGAGGTTTCAGCAGGAGGGGCTTCCTTTCGCTGCGCGGCAAACTATGCTCACGGTGCTATCCGGTGTCCCTCTGCCGGACGAGATGCCTAGGAAGAGCTGCACGTTGTACCGCAGTGAGAACAAGGTTACCTTCGTCGAGACCATGCCTTCCTTTGATGAGTGGGGCTACGCCCAATTGGCTTGGAGGGACCCCGCGAGAATCCCATCATCGTGGTTCCATTCTTCGCCGCTGGTGATGAGCTCGCCCCAGGTGATGGTGCGGGGGAGCGAGCTGCGATGGCGGCTAGCTGCTCAGGTGCTGAGGAGCACGTGCCGAGCAGTGACCCAAGGGCGCCGTCCTTGGGAGCTTGCGACACCCCTCCTGAGGCGCCAGTCGCTGATGAGATGTGGCATGCCGCTCCCGAAGACGAGGCTTGATACGTCTCCGTCGTATCTACTTTTCCAAACACTTTTGCCCTTGTTTTCGATTCTAACTTGTATGATTTGAATGGAACTAACCCGGACTGACGCTGTTTTCAGCAGAATTGCCATGATGTTGTTTTATGTGTAGAAAACAAATATTCTCGGAATGACCTGAAACTCCATGGAACATCTTAGAAAAAAATAATAAGAAATCCTCACCAAAGATGAAGACCATGGGGCCCACACCCTTCTCACGAAGGTGGAGGGCGCCCCGTAGGGCGCGCCCCCTACCTCGTGGGCCCCCTGGATGCCCTCCGACGCCAACTCCAACTCTATATATTTGCTTTCGGAGAGAAAAAAATCAGAGAGAAGAAATCATCACGTTTTACGATACGGAGCTGCCGCCAAGCCCTAAAACCTCTTGGGAGGGCTGATCTGGAGTCCGTTCGGGGCTCCGGAGAGGGGGATTCGTCGCCGTCGTCATCATCAACCATCCTCCATCACCAATTTCATGATGCTCACCGCCGTGCGTGAGTAATTCCATCGTAGGCTTTCTGGACGGTGATGGGTTGGATGAGATTTATCATGTAATCGAGTTAGTTTTGTTAGGGTTTGATCCCTAGAATCCACTATGGTATGAGATTGATGTTGCTATGACTTTGCTATGCTTAATGCTTGTCACTAGGGCCCGAGTGCCATGATTTGAGATCTGAACCTATTATGTTTTCATGAATATATGTGAGTTCTTGATCCTATCTTGCAAGCCTATAGTCACCTACTATGTGTTATGATCCGGCAACCCCGAAGTGACAATAATAGGGACCACTCCCGGTGATGACCATAGTTTGAGGAGTTCATGTATTCACTATGTGCTAATGCTTTGTTCCGGTTATCTATTAAAAGGAGGCCTTAATATCCCTTAGTTTCCAGTAGGACCCCGCTGCCACGGGAGGGTTGGACAAAAGATGTCATGCAAGTTCTTTTCCATAAGCACGTATGACTATATACGGAATACATGCGTACATTATATTGATGAATTTTAGCTAGTTCTGTGTCACCCTATGTTATGACTGTTACATGATGAACCGCATCCGGCATAATTATCCATCACTGATCCGGTGCCTACAAGTTTTCCATATACTCGTTCTCGCTTATTTACTTTCCCTCTGCTACTGTTACAATCACTACAAAATACCAAAAACATTAGTTTTGCTGTCTTTACTTTTGTTGCCGCTACCACCACTATCATGTTACTTTGCAACTAAACACTTTGCTGTAGATACTAAGTTTCCAGGTGTGGTTGAATTGACAACTCGGCTGCTAATACTTGAGAATATTCTTTGGCTCCCCTTGTGTCGAATCAATAAATTTGGGTTGAATACTCCACCCTCGAAAGCTGTTGCGATCCCCTATACTTGTGCGTTATCAAGGCTCCAGGAGACTCGGGAGGTCGCAACGAGAGAGAGCTGGGCTGTGCGCCGCAGCCGGGCTCCCCTGAAGCCATCCCTCTTGGTTCTCCTTCGGCTCCGCCACGACCCGGCCGTCACGTCCAGCGCTTCGGTCGCCTTTGTGTGGACTTCGAGGAGCTCCGCAAGAGGAAGGGGTCCCTGAGTGGCAGCAACATCTTCGGACCGTTGAAGCGACGGAAGTACATCGCCGTCGATGATTAAGTACATCTCCTGGGTGATCTTCTATGTGCCACCTTCACTTCCTGACGATTGCCCCTCAGGTCCCCTTCTACAAAGGCCGCGAAACCTCCAGAGAAGCAGCTCCCTCTCGTCCCATCGTGCTCGCCAAGCTCCAGTGCTTCAGGCTCAGACACTGCCCATGGCGTGGGGTCAGCCTCGGGAGCTGGTCTGTCATCAAGGTGCCCCGAGCTTGTGCCTCCACCGTCCTTCCTACGCGGCCTTGCTTGGAGCGCAGCGGGCATGCCAAGCGCTCCTCCCTTGGCCTCAGTTGATGGATGGCTGGTCTCGATGCTGGAGCCTCCTTCAAGCAGCGGGCCTTGTTCGGTCCGGGCCCCTCGCGAGGGTCAATCAGCGCCTGGGGCCGCGCCAGCCCCCAGCCCCCAACCGGTAGATGGCGCGCCACTTGATGCTCCACCCGCAGCCCCCGAGGTGGAGGACGAGATGGGGCGAGCATTTGAGCTCGAGCGCGGGCGCAGCATGGTCCGCCACAAGCTCTTCTAGGAGGTGATGGGCGCGATGAACCGCCTTGGTGAAGAGCTTGCGGGCATCGACTCGCGTCTTGAGGACGAAGGTCTTCGGTTGGTGGAGGAGCAGCGCAAGCTTCGAGTGGCCATCAACCTTGGCCGTTATCATCGTGACCTCAAGAACACGAAGGCCGAGGCGTCCCTCAAGATTGCCAATGAGGCCCACTCGCGAGCTTTGGAGGAAGCTCACGAGGCCGATCACCACCGCAAGGCTGCAGAGGACCGCGTGTGGGAGCTCCATGCCTGGAGCACGTCCCTTGAGCAGCAAGTTGAGGCGCGTGGGGCCGCCCTTGCGTCGATGAGGGGGACGCCTGTGGAGGAAGAGGAGATCCAGATGCGTGAGGAGGCGCTGGCCCTGGAGGCCATGGAGCGCAACCTCGAGCTCGAGCGGCTGGAGACGAGGGAGCGTCAAGTTGCTCAAGCTAAAGATGTCGTCGGGGCCCGTGAGGCCGGAGTCGAAGAAGAGATCAATCGCCGGGTAGCCGTGGTTCGCGCCGATCTGGAGAGCAGGTACGGCTTGAGGCTGGAGCTCGCCGGACAGGAGGGCGTGGGCAGGGCCGCCGCCCTCAGGCCTAGGTTGGACGAGGCCGAGAGGCGTGCTGAGGCCACAATCGCCGCCCTGGTTACGGCGCAGGCGGACCTGGCCTCTACCCGCGCCGAGCTGCTTTCTCTCCAGAGGAGAATTGATAATGACGAGGCCGTCGCTCGGCAAAACAGAGAAGAAGTGCTCCAACGCCGAATGTTGGAACACGTGCATGGCCTTATGCTCCAAGACCTTCGGAACAAGGCCAACACCGCCCTGGGCTATTTCTGCAACAAGAACGCCCCGACCCCTCACTCGAGTGACTACGCCAGCCACCTGACCTTCTTCACGGAGGTGGTGTCGCACCTGGAGACTCAATCTGCTAGAGCTCGGCAGCTTGTGGAGGAGAGGGGTCGTGGCCTGCTTCAGCGCAACTTCTCCCGTGTCTTTAGCCACCTCCTGAATGCCGACCCAACTTCGACTCTGATGCCGCCATTGCTCCTGTGCCCATCGCCGTTCGGGGCGACTTTTGGCGCGTTGGGTAGTGGATCATGTTGACCTGTTGGTCAGGGCCTTCACCTCGGTGGACGATGGGGTGGTGGTCGTCGCAGATGAAGGAGACGTGGTCAACGACGGCGATGGGGGCGTTGCTGACGGGGGAGACGATTCCGACGAAGATGATGACAATGCAAGCGATGCGTCCCTGGATGACGCAACACTCGATATCTCTGGCTGATCCCATATTCTCCTATTGTTTTATTCTGCATGCAAAACTCGGGCATGGCCCTAGGAAAACTTGTGAGAGCATTTTGAGAGGGGGAGCCCCTCATGTACATAAATCGCAGTTTTTACTTTCCTATGTGATGTGGCTCTGTGTCCTCATAAGCTTGTGAAGCTGTGGGTGAGTTTCCAGACGTGGATTACTTTAGTCAGCGCCTGTTTAGGGATGGGTCGTCAGGCAACGAGTTCCGGAGAATCTTGCGGGGCTTGCCACCCTGTTTGAAGGGGGGGCCCGGGAAGGGTGAGCACCAGGCGTAGTGCTAGCGCATGCTCTGCGCGGTCCGGCTCGCGAGGAGCTTTGCAAGGGAGATGCGATGGTCGTGAGTCCCAAACCAAACAAGTTCCAGAAGGCAAGAAATGACTCGAACGAGAAAAGGCACCCCCCGCTCGCAATGATAAAAATTCAGCTTCAACTTATGTCCAGAATCAGAAAGCAAAGCCACAGAAAGAGAGATCCAAAGCAAAAGACCGCGTCCGACACCTAGTCTAGTTTTCGGGTCTTCAAGTCTTCTCACCAGCACGGAGCTAACTGCTGTCCACTAGGCGTGGGAGGGAACCCCAGGTCCTGATGCCGGCACTCCTGAGACTCCCGGGCGTGTACGGCCCCAACTCATTATTACATGAGAGTATCATGGGAGGCGAGCTTCACAGGCACTGGGCCTTCTTCACAGGTACTAGCCTTGCTTCATATCGCCAGACGAGGGCCCCGCCTTGCGCCACTCTTGACCTCCTTTGAGCCGGCCGAAGACCAGGACGGTGCAAAGGAGGGAAAGAGGACGCCAGCGGTTCCCTCGGCGACCACGGGTGCTCTGCCGGAGGAAGGGTCGTTGAAGCCACCCCGGCAGGGGGCCTACCTCTGGGTGTCCCCTGGTTTCGCGTGCCTTGGGGAGGGGCCTTGCACCCGGCTCCCTCTCGACGGCCCCCAACGTGTCTTCCTTGTTTAGATGGGTGCCGCCGTGCCGGGGTCATCGATCGGTGCTGCAACCTAATTCATCGGTTGCCCATGGTTAGCATAAGCCTGTTCCTGAGAGGTTAGCGGTACCCTGTAGTTGCCGTCACCGGCGCGATCGCTGTGGTTCTCCGCTGGCTCTTGGAAGGCATCGACTCCTAGCGCCCCTTCTCCCCAGTCTTCCCCAACGAATGAGCAAATTTCGTCCTCTGGTGCGTACCCTTGCTCCATCATGCGGGGCACATAGGCTTTCGGGGCCGTCACCCCGAACACCTCGCAGTGGTGCCCCACACTACATGTTTCTCCACCCATGCTGGCGCCCTGGGGATGATAATACGGCATTCCGGCTGGGGCCATGGGGGTGACGCTTACGCTCGTGCTTCTCGAGGTCGGCATGGGCGGATTGGAGCTCCCTATGCTGCCGGCCGTGCTGATGTTGGTGAAGCCCCCGGGCGTAGTTGACGGCGCGCAGATGTGGTGAGCCTCACCGCACGACCTTGCATTGGCCTGGGGGGAAGTCGATAGCTGAAGGGTGGTGCTCCTGATGCCGTTGTGTCCAGGAGCTCAGCAACATGCTCAAGCAGCGTGTCCCGACCACTCTCCATCAGTCTGCATCGCAACAGCTCCCTTGCCACTATGAGTGCCGCCCGCATGTTTGCTTGCTCCCGCCGTGAGTGCGGCGCAGTTGCAGCGATGTGACTCGCTGCTCTCGCCGTGGCTCATGCTTGCTGCGGGATGAGGGTGGATGATGCCTGGCCACGCTGTCCACGCCCGGCGGAGCTTGGTGATGCCCGCACCGCCTGGGTTGCGGGGTCGAGATCTTCATGGGAAGGCAGCACTGTCCGGGCCGGCTAGGCTGCCTAGCCGTCGGACCCAGCTCTTGGGTCGCCAGACATCGTAGCCGGTGAACGTCGGAGAGATGATTGGCAGAGAAAAGGCTCCGGCGCACCACTACCTGGCGCACCAAATGTCAGGGTATGGGGTCCCGACAAACCCTTAAGGTTCGAACACTGGGTGCGCGCGAACTCTTTCCCTTCATCCGATCTACACTCTAGCTTTCTAGGATCTTGCGGACGAACTCACAACACAGATGGACACAGGGTTTATACTGGTTCAGGCCACCGTTGTGGTGTAATACCCTACTCTAGTGTGGTGGTGGTGGATTACCTCTTGGGATGATGATGAACAATACAAGGGCAGAATGCCCTCCTGAGGTTAGGGCGTTCTTGTGCTCGGTGAGCTTGTGTATGAGGTGGTCTCTCTCGAGCTAAGATGATCTCGTCCTCTCTCTCACTCCGCTTCCCCTCCCTTCCACTATGGTAGCTAGTCCTATTTATAGAGGCCCTAGTCCTCTTCCCAAATATCAAGCGGGAAGGGAGCCAACTATGGCGGGCTAATTTGAAGGGGGACAACTAGTACAAGCTATCCTGAAAAAAGTAGTCTTCGCCTGCACAAAGTTCTGCTGGTGACGCTGTTGTGGGCTCCACGATGACCTCCGTATTGCAGTCCTTGGTCTTGGTCTTGTTGCACCGAAATGGAAACCTTTGCCAGATGCTTCAGTACTCCGTGGTTGCGCTTTCCCCCCTTTGCACCAAAGAGGAAACAAGGACGCTGTGCACGCTGGCGCCCGCCTAGCGCCCGCCTGGTGTCGATCGTCACGGCTCACGTCACGAGAACCTCGTGAGGTTCGCCTCGGATTGATATCTCCGCTCCTCGTGAGCCTGCCTAGCTAGGCCACTCCATAGGAGGTCTTGCATCGTCCGCCTTGCGAGGCTTGGCCCCTCGCGAGGGTCTTGGGTGCTTTGTTGGTGAAGATGGACCGTACGACCTGCTGGCTCAGCCACGCCGCAGGCCGCAGGTAGGAAAGTATGGGGGCCCCCGTTCCCAGGATGTAGACATGGGTTTCAAGACCCGTGAAGTGAAGGTGCAGTCTCCGGCGAGGAAGAGTAGAACACGGGAGATGGACTGGCCAGTTGGCACACCATGCCCTGCCGCCTCCAATGCCCTACTCATCCTCGGAGGAGTCCCCGACCTCGGCGGTGCTGGGCGTTGGATGGAAGCAAGTAGGACACGTGTCTAACTGTGCTTCCGTCATCGGCCGCCAGTGTGGCCACTGCTTGTTCGGCGACTTGAGCAAGGGCGGCGACCTCGAGCTTCATCCCCGATGACAAGCTCTCTAGCAGAGCGTTCGTGCTCACGGTCATGGTGGATGTGGTGCCAAGTAGAAGGATGATGCGCTATGGTGTGGAGGTTAGCTGGGCGTTGCCGCTTTAAGTAGCGCATCCTGGTGAGGCCAAGCATCCGGGTGCGTCGTTAAGTTGCCGGAGTTGGTTCCACGGGCACCGAGCCTCTTAACGACGACATACGGACGATGCAAGGGATGAGGGTTTTTCATGTGCCAGGGTAGTCAGCTACGGCCATGGCAATGTTGGAGATGCCCTTTGCTCACATGACCCCACATGTCATCTAAAAAGCAAGATGACCCAACATCGTCTTAGGTCTTGGGGATGAAGTTGGCCGTGCTACATCACTTCGCGGACACGTCGCGGCGCGCGCGCGCTTCGGCGCCCCGTGCATCCTCGACGAGCCGGGTGTTGAGCTGCTGGTCGTGCCACAGTGCTAACACAACCCTCGGCACACTAAAACCCACCGTGTAAAGTAACGATGAGTGTGTCTCTCCCACATACCTCATTTGAACATTCCGCCGAGTATCATTTGCATGTGGGCCTAGCCCATGCTTGTATTTCTAATGTTGTAGTTTGTCCGACATCCATGCAAACAAACGGTTCGTTTAAAGTTTCACTTTGCCTCCACTACGTGTCGCTTCCCGTCTTAGTTTTGACATTCCATTCGATTCATGCCCCGACACATCTTGATCTCCGGACCCTAGTCCTCTTTCAATCGATCTCCGAACCTTGACATGAAATCAAGAGAGAACGACTGGGTGCATGCGTGATACGTAAGGCAGATTCAAAATTTTGAACCGGTGATCATAGCATCCACGAATCATATATAAAGGGTATTCAATGTTTGTTTCGGTCTTGAACCTAAAATATACTCCCTCCGATCCTTTCTAGTAGTTTACATATAAGTTTTATGTGTAGTGAAAGTATCTCTACTTTGATCAAACTTACAAAAAAAAGTATCAAAATTCAACAATGCCCAATCAATATTGTTAGATTCGTACATACTCCTAGATTTGTATTCGAACAGACATGGTTTGCAATTTTTTTCAACCACGTGAATGTGCTTGTTCTCGCGCATGCTCTTCCTACTAGGATTTCGCCACGTATAGCTAGTCCATAAACTTTTTGAAGCTCCCTAGTTAAATACAATAAATATGAAGAAAGAGATACAGAAGAGATGGAAAAAAGTACTAATACAATAGCCAACCTTATATTTTTCAGGAAATAGCCCACACTACTGTATGAGTGCATATAGATGATGCGTATAGATGACATGGAAGTTCCTTATAGCCATCGACTGGCTATATTATTAACCATGCTCTAATGCGTTTTTCAAAACCGCCTTTGACTATTGACAAGATTAATAGTACATGAGATGTATAATGTGAAAATTATATCATTGGAAGCTCCTTTCACGTACGAATTTGACCGTATGCTTTGAGTAAGTTGCATTTCATATAGTATTACTCTAACATTTGGTCAAAGTTAGCGTCGAAAAATGCAATAGGCCCTATACATGGAAGGAGGGGGTAGTAGTGGAAGTGGATCCTCTGACATAGGTATCCCTGCCTTACACTCCCTTTCGTTCACTTACTGGCGGACCCCATGCTTGCTAGGCCCCGCATGTCAGTTACTCAATGGGTTTGGCCACGTTAGGGGATCCTCATCCATAGTATACTCCCTCTGTTTTTATTTACTCCGCATAAAATGGAGGGAGTAGTAGTATAAATGACGCGGGCGGGGGAGGGGGAGGGACGTCGTTTTGCTCTCAACTGTGGTCCCACAAGTGAGAGAAAACGCAAGACGAAGTGTGTTCCATTCGGTGAGCGTCGTGGTGGGTCCAGTGTGCCGGGGTGCAACGCGAATGCGACAAGAGCGATGTACAGTCAAAACCGATTAACCGGTCGTCAACGGAACAACTATTCACGCCAGAACCTTCGCTGCTCAGCATACACCAACCACTGCCCCAAAACCACACCTCCTCTCCATCCCAACCCCCCACCTTTTGATCCCCTAGCCCTCATCAAGCGTCCCCTAGTTCACCGGAAAGCCATGGTACGCCGCAAGATCACGTACTACAAGATGCTGATTCCGGAGCGCCAGTAGAAATAGCGGTGGCAGTCGGCGCCACAGACCTCCGTTCCCAAGCTCGCTTTGTGGCGGGCCAATCCCTGAGTTCTTTGGAGCCAAGCTATGAGGAGGAGGAAACCGATCCAATGTTCATGGTGGAGGTCGCAGCGTAGGAGGCCCCTTATGGGTATGAGACGATGGGCGTAGACTTCGTGCCGGTGTTCGGGTCCCCCATGGTGCAGGCGGACCAATGGTTCAACATGGCGATACTAAAGGAGGACCGGGAGGCAGAGGCTCAACTCGACGTTGAGCGCGTGCATGCAGTTGGCATCGAGGCTCTCCTGCAGGAGGAACCAGATGTCGTGGATGTGAACCGGGTGGCGGAGACTCAACTTGAGGCGGAGCGTGCGGATGCTGCTACCATCGATGCCCTCCTATACTAAGAAGTTTAGAATAAGCAGGTAAGGTATGAAAGCAGGTAACAAAAAAAGGCTAAGCATCAGAGTAGGATCATACAAAAAGCAGTAGTAGTTCTAATGCAAGCATGAGAGAGAGAGAGGGTACAAGTGGGCGAGTGGGTGAGTGGAGCAGGGGGTAGGTGTCGGTGTCAAAACCAGTTGATCTAGGGTAGGGGGTCCTGAACTGTGCGTCTGAGGATCGAAGGTAACAAGGGACACGGGGAACTCGATGTTTACCCAGGTCCGGGCCCTCTTAATGGAGGTAAAACCCTATGCCCTCCTTGATTGTATTTGATGAGTCTATGGGTTACAAGAGTCGATCTACCTTGAGATCGTGATGGCTAAACGGTAGATGTCTAGGCTATATGAATTCTGATGAACCCTACGAAATAAACCCTCTAGTTTATATATACACCGGAGGAGTACAAAGTCGGTTTTATAAGGGAAGGAAACAGTACGTCCGGACTCCAATCTTGCTGTCCACGCATCCAGGAGTCCTACCAGAACACGGGGAATGATCTTCTGGTTTATCTTCAATGCGCACTAGCCCGGCCCATAACTAGTGGGCTGGACCCCCGAGGACCCCCGAATGCAGGTCTCCCTCAGTAGCCCCTGAACTTGCCTTCAATGACGACGTAGTATCCGGCTTACATATTCAGCTTTGCAAGGAGGGTTCTTCATTATACTTCGGATGGATGACAGTATGGTTTTGACCTCTATGTTCTGCCTTTATGACTCCTTCCTGTTGTCGGCTCAATTTCCACGCGTCGAGCGAATGCGAATGGTCCACCATTTTTTATTAAAAAGAAAACACCCAGCCACACACGGATGGCATCTATATAAAGAGATCGAATCCTCAAAGTACCATCCACATCGAGTAGCAGAAACACCAAGATCAGCCATAAAAAGCCTTCAAATATGGTTAGCGCCCTAGGCTCCTCCTCGTGTCCCCATGGCCATCAAGAGGGCGATGGGAAAAGCTGCTCAGTGCCTTTTCTTCAACTGAGATAACTCCAGATGCAGGGCTATATTCCCCTCGCATATCTAGTCTCCGTTCAAGCGGTATTGGCCTCCATCAGCAATTACATAATGGATGAAAATGCCCTCAACCCCAATAAAGAGGAGAGGGTGTGCGTCGTCCCATTTCTGTTACGGGGCTAAGGCTTTGCAATCCATCCCTCAGGGGCCTATTGGAATTTTATGGCATTCAACTGCACAACCTTTCCCCAGGTTCGATTCTACACATCTTAGGTTTTGTTGCTCTCTGTGAACTGTTCTTAGGCATCGAGGCCCATTTTGAACTATGGAGGAAGTTCTTTTGCCTTGTTCCATCGAGGAGGCTCTGTATTTGAAGTGGGAGGTGCCGAAGTATGGCATATAGCCGGATCCGAATACCTTGTAGGAACTCCCAAAGAGTTATACCCACAGTGGACTTCGGAATGGTTCTATATGGATGACGTCCCACTGCCGGACCCAGTTCGGCGAGGCCTTCCTGAATTTCCCCGCGCTCCTTTAAAGAAGAGCGCCAACTGGTGTCCCCCAAGTCCCAAGGAAGAAGATAGTGCGGAAATAAAAAGGTTGGTCAGCAAATTCAAATTGCTAGCCCATACCAAGCTCTCGATAACCGAGGTCATGGCTATTGCAATAGAGAGGTGCATCCAACCTTTCTAGTCCAGAGTAACTCCCCTATGGTGTTACAACAGTGAAGATGGCGTGTCTCGTTACAGACGCAAGGGTCCAGATACCCCTACCGAACTGGCCACAATCTTCGTCGATCTGTATAAGGGTGATAAAGAAGATCTGCTCTGATTAAACTGCCGGGAAGGCTACTCCATGTACAACCCCATTGAATGGGTAAGACTTTGATTATCTGTGTTGCTTTATCGCTATCACAGTATACTAATCAAATTTTCTCTTTGTTGCCATAAAACAGTCATGGAGGAAGATGATGAAGGACGTTCGCTATCTTGCTCCACAGCCAGAGGATCACAATTGCCACGAGGTCCCTGGCTTCTGCGAGGATCCAGATATATACATAGAGTTCGATGATGGGGTGTTTTATCAAGTGAACCTTGACGGCTCGGAAGTGGCCATTACCACCGACTACCACCGCCCCTATCCCTTCTCCATCGTAAGTATTCGAAGGGCTAAAAAGGAAGTCCCTACTTGCACCTTTGTGCATTGCACTAATCCATACTTAACTGGATCGGCGCTCGGCAGACCCACCTCTTCAAGGGCGGCCCCATCGTAGGGTAATCGTTCAAAATTAAAGAAGGCTGGAGGCACCATAGAACCTTCACCGTCTTCAAAAAGGTATGTGCATTTGATACATGCCTAGGCATGAATCCGGATTATTAAAGCTCACTTCTATCAGTACAAAAAAAGACACATCCATGACATTTTGGGCTGAACGAAAAAAATTCTGTCATACTTATGACACTTCTATGAAGATAATTGTGGCAAAACCAGTATCATCATAGATGTGGTCGGCTCCTACTGCTATGACAAAAATCATGACGGAAAATGGGCTTTTTTGTCCTGGGCGGGCCGGAGACGCAACTGCTTGACATTCCGTGGGCCGTCCCTTGCTGTTACTGAACTCGAGTTATTCCTTCGCTACTGCTGCTAACTGAACCTGAGCGATCGATCGATCCCTTGTTGTTAACTGAACCCGAGTGATTCCTTCGCTACTGCTGCTAACTGAAGCTGATCGAACACTGCTGCCTCCTTCCCTTGATGAACAGCGAGTGTTGTTGGGGGGGTTTGGATGAATAGTTCCTGGTGGGGGATGGATGAACAGGACCCTGTGGTAGTAGAGGCCGTGGCCGCTGGATGAATAGTGCCCCGATCGATCGAGCCGGTGGATGAACAGGACCCTGTGGAGGGCTGGATGAACAGGACCCCATGGAGGGCTGGTTGAACAGTAGCCAGTGGAGGGCTGGTTGAACAGTAGCTGGTGGAGGGCTGGATGAACAGTAGCCCGTGGAGGGGTGGTTGAACATGACCCCCGTGTAGAGGGTTGGTTGAACAGTAGCCGGTGGAGGAGCACGCGGTGGAGGCTGGATGAACAGGAGCCCGTGGATGAACAGTCGCAGGTGGAGGTTGGAGGAGGTTGATGGTGGATGAACAGTAGCCCATGGAGGCAGTCAACGGTGGAGATGAACAGTATCCCGTGGAATCCCGTTTTGTGGTACGCCACACCCCTCCCGATGAACAGGACTCCCGTTTCGACCAAGCACTCCAACACAAGTCCGTTTCCTCCATTTTGCGGTACGCCACACCCCTCCCGATCAACAGGACCCCGTATCGACCGTAGGAGGTCCGTTTCCTCCATTTTGTGGTACGCCAAACCCCTCCCGATGAACAGGATCCTGTTTCCACAGTGGCCGGTCGAACACAAGGCCGCTTCCTCCGTTTTGGGGTACGCTAGGCCTTGTTTCCATCGCCTGTTCCGTCCAAGCCGGTTGGCTCCCAATGAACAACACACGTTCTGTTGCCTCCCGATGAGCACGACGCATTCCGTTACCTCCCCATGAACACGGCCATGACGCAGTTTCTCCGTTCCGACCTAGCCATGTACATAGACCTGGCCATACATATGCGCAAGTAGGCGTTCGAGACCCCGCCCGTATGTACGTACGTTGCCGTATTTACTTTCTTGCAACATGGCCGGTGTACGTACGTGTACATGCTACGTGTGCGCCTCTACTACCACACGTGCGCGCCTCTACTACCACACATGCACGCCTCTACTACCACATGTGTGCGCCTCTACATCAAACATATGTACGTACATGTTCGTGACCAAAATGACATCGCTACGTACGCTTCCACCAGGTGGGTCCCGACTGTGAGGCACTTCCTTGCATGCGAAGATGTAGCTGTTGGGTCCCAGCAGTCTGGGGGAAATGTTTTTTTTGCGAAATACGATGGACCGTCTAGTGGGTCCCTACTGTCAGGTGGAGGAAAGATTATTTTCCGTGAAATAAGGAGGCACTTCCTTACTGCGGTCGTGGACCTAGCTGTCAGCCTCTCCACGTATAGTACTCTTTCAATGGAAGTCATTCCTTGACCACGTTGACCACGCCGCGGTGAGTCCACCAGGGCGGTGGACGACGGCGAGGCCTAGGAAGGGGACGACGCGGAGCTGGGGAAGACGCGGGAGTGGATGCCCATGTGGAGAGGAGTACGAGTGTTCACTAGTTCGGCTTTGGTGTGTGGCTACCGTTGCCGCAGAATAACAGGGGGTGTGGGTGAGTGGAGGGATGGCTTGGCCAGCGGTGGGAGTAGTAAGGGGCGGTGAGGCCTCCGCGGTAGCACAACCGGCCATGGGAGGCAGGAGCAGCTGGCAAGACCGGCGCTGCTTTTGCCGGCTGGAGCAAGAAGACCAGAGGTTGAAGAAGCACTACGGCCGTTGGATGGACATCGTATGGTCATTGGAGCTAGAATTGTTCATATTGACTAAGTTGACAAAGCCCTACATCCCCGTCAACTTAGTAGGCCCAAGTCAGCCTCCCACTATGCTGGGTCCCAGCTAGCAGGGGGTATTCATTTTTTTGTGCGTGATAAAGAGGCACTTCCTTGCGTGCTAAGATATAACTGGTGGGTCTGAGCTGTCAGCGGGGGGAACATTTTTTTCTCGAAATACATAGGCCCTTCCGGTGTGTCCCAGATGTCAGGTGGAGGAATCATTATTTTGCTCGTAATAAGGAGGCATTTCCTTGTGTCTGGCCGTTGACCCAGCTGTCAGCCTCTCCACGTGCAGTCCACTTCCGATGGATGTCGTTTGTTGACCACTTTGACCACGCGTCCACGCTGCGCCGAGAGCACTAGGGTGGTGGACGACGGTGAGGCCTAGGAAGGGAACGACACGGAGCCGGAGAAGACTCGACAGTGGTTGCCCACGCGGTGGGTAGTATGAGGGTTTACCGGTCCGGCTGCCGTCGCCAGAAAATAACAGGAGGTGCGGATGAGCAGAGAATGGCCTGGCCAGCAATGGAATAGGGTGGGGCAGTGCGGCCTATGCGGCAGCACAGCCGGCCACGGGAGGCGGGAGCAGGTAGTCCCACCGACGTTGGGTTGGGGGGCTGGAGCAAGAAGATCAGATATTGAAGAAGCAGCACGGCCATTGGATTAACATCCAATGGTCACTGCTGCTAGAATCATTTGTGGACAAAGTTGACAAAACCTTTCGTACACGTCAACCTAGTAGACCCACAAGTCAGCCTCCAAATCTGTCCCAAACAGCATACAGCCTGAAATTTCTAGCCAGATTCAAATTAATTTAAAAACTAAAAATACCTTAATTTAAATCCAATGAAATTTTACCCGCACAAAAACAATGAAATTTAAAATATCAAAATCCGAAAGAAAAAAGTATTTTGGAACTAATTGCCTGTTTGCTGTATTTTTTCATTTTACAGCCCATTTATTATTACTTATAGCCCATTTCTTATTAATTATAGCCCATTTTCTGGGCAAAATGCATCCCTCCTCGTCTGGAAAGATTTCCGGCCCAGCAGGGCGTAGAAAAGCAAGTAGGCCTACATTGGTTATTCTGCAAAAAACAAAATAGCTGGGCTAGCCATTTTCAAAAAGGAAAAAAACAAACTGGGCTGGTCCTGTGCTAAACATATGAAATAAAAGCCTAGGCTAGATGGGCCACAGCTCCCGCACAACCCAGTTCCCTTCTTCGTCCCGAAAAAACAAAATTACTGCGCGCGCTGCTGGGTCCCTACTGTAATCCTCACCATGCAGAGTCATATCCTTATTGCTCTCGGTTGTTGACCATGTTGACAACACCGGAGGGCAACGCTGCGGCGAGCGAAGAAAGGCGGAGGACGATGGTGAGGCCTCGGACGGGAACGAATAGGAGCCGGGGAAGATGCGCAGAGTTTGAGGGTGCGATGTGGCCACGATGCATGCACAGCAGCACAACCAGCCCTGGGAGGCGGGAGCAGGCATCCCGCCGACGCTGGTTTGGCTTTGGTGGCTAGAGGAAGAAGAGACTGAAGAAAGACGACAGATGTTGAATGTCAATCCAATAGTCTAGGTTGGAAAATCGTTTGCTGACTAAGCCGACGCCAAGTAGCATACTTTTTATATATAGGAAGAACAGAAAAACTGGGCTCGTTCGCGTGGTAACATTCCCGAAACTGTGACCGTTTGATCTTGCATCGCAACTAAAACTGTGAGGAAAATGCATTCGTCTGCCATCCTCCTCTCAGGGAACATTCGCCACATAAGTGTCTAGCACCCTTGGTATTCAACCGAGAGGTCTTGGATTCGATTCCCAGGAACTCTCAATTTTTCCTCCTTCCTTCCTCGCAAAAAAAAGAAAATCAAAGACTTGAGGAGGTGTATAGAACAAGCTAGTGAACCAGTAAAGAGACGTTGCTGAGTTTTAGAAAAAAGAGATAAGTGCTCCTGTAGCTGGTTCGAATCCAAACCTAGACTATGACTATATATGGTGCTATGCTACTCTGCAAGTAATGAAACTGACATATCCAACGTTCGCTTATCCTCTTCTCTACTTACTGTGCCTAGCATCAGAAGCTCTGGCCACAGCAACCATATCCGCTGGCTGCTTGTCCACCTGCTCTTCAGCAGGAAACAACCAGATAGGCACCAAGTCGCCACCCGCACCATCGCCTGTGGGTCTCATCACACCCCCGCCGGCACACCCACCGCAGCCGGTTGCTCATCGCAACCCGCTGCCTTTGGTGTGGTGCCACTGCTACAAATCATGCAGATTCATCCGTCGCGTCTCAACCACAATCCTCAACCCTGGCCGAGTCTTCTACAAATGCCCGAATCATGGGGTAATAATATGTTTAAGTGTTGTTCGGCTGCTTTCAGTTGTTGATTTTTTAATAGTTTGGTTGATGATCTTCCAATTTGATTCGTCTAGAAAAGGGAAGATTCGTGTGATTTGTATTTCTGGGAAGTTGCCGATGTGGGGGAATGCAACTATGTTGATTATTTGGTTAGCCGAGGAATCCCAATACCAGCAGGTTGGGGTGTTGGACAAGTAACTGAAGGAACGACAGAAGAAGAAGATGCAGAGCAGAGCAGAAGGTTAAAGATGCAGTTCCCCTGATCATGACCAAGCAACAGCTGCTGAACCGCCTTGACAACAATGAGGAGATGAAAGAGCTTGTGAAGATAATGGGCAAAATCGATGTGTTCTATAGGATGATTGTCTCTTTATTTGCAGTGTATGTAGTACTCGTGATGTATTCAGTGTCTATGACATGAGCACTTTGCTGAAACTAGTAATGAATGAAACCTGTAGCAGGCTGGGAATAGTGTTGTGAACATCTAATGATTTCTATTAACAGAAATCGGGGGGTATCCCTTTTTTCTCATTAATAAATAAATAGCAGAGGCCCTGTTGGTAATAAATAAATAAATTAGCAGAGGCTGTGTCGGGTCAGCTTTGTTCCCATTCGAAGACGTCGAGCAAATTGTAGTCCAACAACAAACTATGTCATCAAATTCAAGTTTCACAGCCAAATATGAGTACAACTAAACAACAAGGTCATCATGTTTTACTCATCATATAATCACCAAACACAAATCAACATACATAACAAGTGATGTTCTCACAGCAAAATACTAAACAACACGTTCATCAGGTTTCAGTTGTCATAGGAAGCATAATTTCACATAGGAGATAAAAAACGCCTTCTAACAGGCAAATATGACAAAAGCAATCTAATCATAATCCGCAGCAGCAACGTCAACATCTTCACAATGTGTATCAGTCTGAATCGTAATTCCCCACAATGTCTTCTTCTTCTTCATTCTCAATATCCTCGAATGTTGGCTTCTTCTTGATCAACTCTTGTATGTCCACAGCATGCTAGGCAATCTTTTTGCCAGCATCCTTGACATGATGGTTCTCAAAGATATCAGGAACATCTGTGGAATCTTGTACATCAGGAGCAGTGTAAGCATTATCTTGTTGTGCGACTTCATTAAACGAATTCCTCTGCTCAAACCTTTGCAATACTATCCAGTCATCACTACATGCAAATGTGTCTTCCAAGAAAAATATATGTGTTGCTTGATTTGCCAAAATAAAAGGCTTGTTGGCCTGGTACGCCGCCTTGACATTGATGGATTTGAAATAATCATCAGCTATAGGTTTTACGATCCTGGAAACTAGGTTATAACAATGACAACACAACAGAACCACACACCGATGATCCTCGAAACTGGAGATATACTGCAACTGAACAATGTCTGTTATGTTAGTATAAATTTCAGTTGTCTGTATGCCGTACGTATCCGTGCTCATGATGGCACTGTTTTGTGTCTTCCTGCCTTCATTGCGTGCAAGGGTGTTGTAGCGCACATCTCCAACAACGCAAGATTCATAAAGTCTTACCCTAGTATCAGGACCCACTGCTAGTGTGTAAAGGGCATCATCAACTACCTACCCATCCTCCCGCATCTTCTTAACCCAAGTTTAGAAAATGGACAAAACTAACCATCTTATGTACTCAATATATTAAAAAAACTAACATTGCAATTCAATAGCTTACATGGCTCTTGAACCATTTCACAAATCCTGCCATAACCAGTTATTCAATGTTTCTTGGATTTTGTGGCAGTAACCCATTTTTGTAGATGCTGCACAAAATAGTGATCCCGTCAAACATCTAAATATATAAGAATGTGCTGTAAGTTTAGTACATTATGATGTATAAGCTGCAGTACTTAGCACTTACTTGATATAAGGTTGTATCTCAGGACAGTTATTGAACACATACCAAACCATTTTGTCCAAATCTTTAGGTTTGTCCTCTTATCGACTCTTCCCTGTAACTCGAACAGAATAATCGAAAACATTGAGCCCGGGATTGTCTTCACCCACCTGTTTGCTAAGCTAATAAGCTGTTTCAATGTTTTTTGAGCAGAATGTGAACGCTTCTGTAGCAATGTAGGCCTCTACAATGGAACCCTCAGGTCTAGCTCTATTCCTGACATAGCCCTTGAATGTGCCTAGCCGCCTTTCAATAGGGTACATCCAGCCAGACTGTACTGGACCTCTAAGTAGTGCCTCATCAAGTAGATGAACTGCCAAATGCACCATCAAATCAAAGAAGGCTAGACGATATATCTTCTCAGGGTCGCATAGGATAGTTGGTATCTTGTCTCTAAGACGCTCGAAAGCATCTATCCTAATATTTCTACTACAGAGTTCCCTAAAGAATTGTCCCAACTCTGCAACTGCTCTTTATAAGTCAGGGCGGCCCAATCCTCTCAGGATAACAGGTAAAACCCTTTGAAGTAGGATGTGGCATTCATGAGTTTTCAACCCTTGTACCTTGTTTCCATTTGCACTGACTCTCCTTTCAGGGTTGGAAGCAAATCCATGTGGGAATCACACACGTGACAGGGCCTCGCAGAATTCTTTTCTTTTTTACCTTGTCCAAGACGTACACAGCTGGTGCCATATCCCATGGTATACCTTCATCTTGCACCTGCAAATCCTTTATGATACCCAGATGTGTCAAATCAATCCTTTCTGATACCCAGATGCCTTCAATATTAAGAAGTGTGCCGACAATGTTGTCACATATATTTTTCTCGATGTGCATCACATCAAGATTATGCCGCAGATCCAAATCTTTCTAATACTCCAAGTCCCACAAAGTGGACCTGCGGGTAAACAATAATCTCTCTTCTGCCTTGCCATGCTTCCTTTTCCCGCTACCATTACTAGGATGGTTTCCTGGTGTAATATGCCTGACCTTCTCTAATTCCACTTGCAACTCATCTACGGTGAGCCTCTTTGGCGCATCACGGTTTTCATGCTTTGCATTGAACACATGTCTTCGGTATATTTTAGGACGCGGCTTGTCCTTGGCAAGGAAACGGTGGTGTCCAATGTAACAGATCTTGCTAAGTATTGTGTATGACAGCGGATTCCTGTCACAGCAAACACATGCATTGTAACCCTGTTTTGTTTGCCCGGACATAGTGCCCAAAGCCGGATAATCATGGATGCACCAAATTATAACATCACACAGAAAGAAATCAGCTGGTGGGTTGATATATAGGTCTGGATTGAGAACACCCTTCCATAGTTGTTCAAGTTCCTCCACAAGAGGCTCCATAAATAAATAAAAATCCTTTCCAGGACTTTTTGGACAAGGGATGCGCAAGGCCATCATGTAGTTTGATTCTTTGGTGCAGACATTTGGAGGAATGTTGTAAGGAATAACAAGCACTGGCCACATGCTATATGTGGCGCTCGGGTGGCCCTATGGGTTAAATCTATCTGAAGCTAAGCCAAGTCTAATGTTTCTCGGGTCCGCAGCAAACTTTTTGTGTTTCTGATTGAAGCTTTGCCACTCACTACCATGAGATGGATGGATCATTACATTCTGATATCTATACTCCTGGTTCCTAGAATGACACAGTACATCCTCACTTATTTCAACATCATGAAAAACCCTCTGCAATCTTGGTGTAATTGGAAAATGTCTCAGAACATTATGAGCAACCCTCTTCATAGCATCGCCATCATTCCATCTTGATGATTTGCATTTCGGGCATTCACTTAAGTTGGCATAATCCTTCTGGAATATAGCACAATTATTCTTACAAACATGGATCATATCATATCCAATTCCAACTGCACAAAGGAAATTCTTCATTTTACTGTAGGTGTGTGGCAGCTCAGACCATCTTGGAAAGATTTCCGGAAAGCATCCAACATAGCATTGAATGATTTGTTGGTCATCCGCTCAGATGTCTTCACCTGAAGAAAGGTGACCATAGTTGAGAATACTGACAGCTTATTTCCTGGGGTGACAGCCACGTTGCATTGTTCCGACATATGGGCCCACCATTTTTTTCTGCAGGTGAAAGTTCACGAAATGCATGAGCATTTTGTAGCATTGTTTCAATGTTGGTCAAACTCATTGGCTCCGCCACCACCACCTCCTCCTCCTCTTCCACCTGAGCATCAGGCAGATCCAGATGGTGATCTGCTGCTTCCACGTAGTCAGTAACATTGACGTTCATAGCTTCACCATGATGAACCCACCTAGTATATGTGACCGACATCCCATAAAAGTGTAGATGATTTTGCACAATTGACTGGTGTCTTGTAACTGAATTCATACAACTGCTACACGGGCAGAGCACATCTAATTTCGGCCCACCATACTCAGCTCTGATAAAGTTCATGAAGTTTTCAACCCCCTCAACATATGCAGCGGAGAATCTTCGAGCGGAAGTTATCCAAGTCTTGTCCATCTATTAGACATACAAATTAGTTCTTCTACTAGACATTACAGGAAAAACATATATGCTTTTTTATGAAGTCCAGAAAAAAAAATACCTAGATCAATGTCTAAAGCTATGGCAAGATATTTGGACGAGCAGATCTAAGTAACAAGATATATGTAAAGCTAATTCAGTAAACAGATTTGAGTGCTAAATTATGGCAGGTTGTTTCAGCAGTCAATGAGGCCGAGCACACAACCATCGAACTATCGAAGGACATCGCAGCAACAAAGATCGAGTATAAAACGGCGTACATCTATTTCACCTAACAGATTGGCTACTAGACCATGGCAATCTACGTCACAATAAATATATGGCAGGATATTTTAGCAACTAATCGGGCTTGGCATGCCATCTAAGCTAAGCAGATTGAGTGCAGAACAGGGCAAGCAAGCTTCTTAAGCAGAGCATATTGACTGTAAACTACTTCGGTAAACAGTGAGATTAACAATGTCAATCAGCTAACATTCAGCACTACACCGACATGCACGGGGCCTCAGTCTGGAATGCACGTACTGTGGGGGAAGTTGACCGCCGTGTGACTCCACACGAACATTGCCAGCGGTGACGACGCTGACCGCTGTGCGCCTCCACAAGAACGTCGCCACCTGTGGCGGCGCGGTTAGAGGACGGCAGTCTATGAGAGCGTACTGTGGGAGCGAGAGGATCACCTTGCGTCCCCTCAATGAACCGCGGCGCCGATGTATCAACGCGGCGGGGAGGGCGGCTTTGGCAGAGCGAATGGAGTGGATGGGGACGGGGGTTTGGGGAATATTATTAGCTAGTTGGCCGAAGGGCGGTTGAATTTGGGATTTGGGGGGTGGGCGGGAGATTTTCGCGATGTGGGTGGGGGGAGTTTGGCGCATGGTTGGTTTCTCCAAGTGCAGTCCCACGTGTCAGTGAAGAGGAAAGCCGAAGCGCGTTCCATTTGCATGAGCCTTGTGTACGACCGAACGTGTGTGGGGTGCAATGCAACCGCGACAAGGGTGTTGTTAGTGTACCGCCTTTTTTCCTTTTAACTAGCAATGTGCCTGTGCATTGCAACAGATCCGAAGTAGAATAGTACTTATTCACAAACTTTAAAGAAAACACTCTTGTTTTGATATACATATATACCACTAACGTTTCAAAATATATTTCTCATGTTGTTTTGCTGAGGCGTGTGAGGGATGTGGTTGCTTTCAAGATAATAAGGGGTTTTCATCAAATTGGAGCAGAGAAGTGGGCTATTTTTGCAAAAATGCCACAACTTACCTCGCAGCCATTAGATGTAGATCTAATGGTCAGAAATGACAGATGGCAGACACACCATCATCACCAACTAAGTCTTTTATAGGAGTAGAGATAAGCTAGGTGCTTCGCCCCTAAAGAAAAAAACCTTGGTGCTTCGTGTGATCCATCAAAACTACTACTAGTAATCTGGTAATCCTGATTAAAACGGCGTAGCTGGGTCTTTTCCCCCGCGATATGCTGGGAGGTTAGCTTAGTTGGTTTTTTTCGACGAGTAATGCTACACCTACGTAATCCTAGGTACGTAATTAACATATTGTGAAACATGTGAGATGTTGATTGTAGATTGGGGGAGGGACGGGCCCACCACCATGAAAATCAAGGAGGAGATAGAGGCAATTTACGTTAACCCTTGTGTAGGTTCCCATAGATGTAGAAAGATGTGCAATGCGTGAATGTGTAGTGGACGTACTATTGGAGTGCCTAAGATAAATTGTGTATGTAGACTATATGTTTATTTTACTTCGCATGTTAGCTTTGTCTGGGTTTAATAAAAAGCAGAGTTGGTGATGATGGTGTGCCTGCCATCCTACAACATAGGTCGTCCGATCTATATCTAACGGATAGGAAGGAAACTATGACAATTTACCCGCACTCCTCTCCACATTTGCAGATAAGGCCTTCTCTCGTTCATCCTTTTCTCCCACAAGATCTCGATGTTCCATGCAACTCACGGGAATCTTTCTAGTACTCTCACAATATACTATATTATTTTGAAAGTTCATATACACCAGCCGAGATTAATGCAAACACGGCAGATTTTCATTACATTTCAAACTTTTACAGGACAGAAAAATAAAAGAAACCCGACCCTAAACCTATTCTACGGCGGCGACCGACGTCCTCCATCTGTGATCTCCATGTATGGGGGTGGGGTTCAAGACACGTGAACTAAAGGTGCAGTCTCCGGCGACGAAGAGTAGAACACGGGAGATGGACCGGCCAGTTGGCACACCATGCTCTGCCGCCTCCCAGGCCCAACTCATCCTCCGAGGAGTCCCCGACCTCGGCGGTACCAAACGTTGGACGGAAGCAAGTAGGACGCGTGGCTGACGGTGCTTCCGTCACCGGCCGCCAGCGTGGCCACCGCCTATGCGGTGACTTGAGAGAGGGTGGCGACCTCGAGCTTCATCCCCGAAGACAAGCTCTCCCGCAGAGCGTTCGCGCTCGTGGTCATGGAGGATGTGGTGCCAGGTAGCAGGACGATGCTCTATGGTGTGGAGGTTAGTTGGGTGTTGTCGTGTTAAGTAGCGCATTCAGGCCAATCGTTCGGGTGCGTCATTCAGTCGTCGGGGTTGGTTCCTCGGGCACCGAGCCTCTTGACGACGGCATATGGACGACGCGTGGGATGAGGGTTTTTGGTGTGCCAGGGTAGTCAGCTACGGTCGTGGAAATGTTTTTGGTGCATGTGGGATGAGGGATGAGGGTTTTTGGTGTGCCAGGGATGAGGGATGCAGTTGGTGGCCCTACACCACTCCGCGGACACATCGTGGCGCGTGCGCACTTCGTCGCCCCGTGCATCCTCGATGAGCTGGGTGTTGATCTGCTGGTCGTTCCATAGAGCTAACGCCACCCTTGGCACACTGAAACCCACCGTGTAAAGTGACGATGAGCGTGTCGCTCCCGCATGCCTCATTTGAACATTCCGCCAAGTATCATTCGCATGTGGGCCTAGACCATGCTTGTATTTCTAATGTTGTAATTTGTCCAACATGCATACAAACAAATGGTTCGTTTAAAGTTTCACTTTGCCTCCACTACGTGTTGCTTCCCGTCTTAGTTTTGACATCCCCTCCGGTTCATGCCCCGACGCATCTTGACGAGATCGATTGATGTTGACAGATCAATTTGCGTGTCATGCAAGGAGATAAATGTTTGGTCTATTTCTATGATAGAAATGACCGGCGGGGGGGGGGTCTGTGGGGATCAGAGGGAGTATATTGTATGTTTGTAAAATGAAACAAACTTATTGTACCCACACTAGTCCTCTTTCAATCAATCTCCAGACCCCGAGATGAAATCAAGAGAGAACGAGTGGGTGCATATGTGATACGTAAGGCGGATTCAAAATTTTGAACCGGTGACCATAGCATCCACAAATCATATATAAAGGGTATCCAATGTTCGTTTCGCTCTTGAACCTACAATATACTCCTTCCGATCCTTTCTAGTAGTTTACATATAGGTTTTATGTGTAGTGAAATTATCTCTACTTTGATCAAACATACACAAAAAGTATCAAAATTCAACAACGCCCAATCAATATTGTTAGATTTGTACGTACTCCTAGATTTGTATTCAAACATAGATGGTTTCCAATTTGTTTTCAACCACGTGAATGTGCTTGTTCTCGCGCATGCTCTTCCTACTAGGATTTCGCCACGTATAGCCAGTCCAATAACTTTTTAAGCTCCCTAGTTAAATACAATAAATATGAGGAAAGAGATAGAGAAGAGATGGAAAAAAGTACTAATGCAATAGCCAACCTTATTTTTTTCGGGACATAGCCCACACTACTGTATGAGTGCATATAGATGATGGCTATAGATGACATGGCAGTTCCTTATATCCATCGGCTGGCTATATTATTAACCATGCTCTAATGCGTTTTTCAAAACCACCTGTGACTATTGACATGATTAATAGTACATGAGATGCATAATGTGAAAATTATATCATTGGAAGCTCCTCAAACATACGAAGTTGACCGTATGCTTTGTGTAAGTTGCATGTCAATAGGCCCTACAGATGGAAGGAGGGAGTAGTAATGGAAGTGGATCCTCTGACGTAGGTATCCCTGGCTTACCCTCCCTTTCATTCACTTACTGGTGGGCCGCATGCTTGCTAGGCCCCGCATGTCAGTTACTCAATGGGTTCGGCCACGTCAGGGGATCCTCATCCGTAGTATACTCCCTTTGTTTTTATTTACTCCACATAAAATGGAGGGAGTGGTTGTATAAATGATGCGGACGGGGAAGGGGGAGGGACGTCGGTTTGCTCCCAACTGTGGTCCCACAAGCGAGCAAAAATGCAAGACGAAGCGTGTTGCATTCGGTGAGCGACATGGAGGGTCCAGCGTGCTCGGGTGCAACCGAACGCGACAAGAGCGATGTATAGTCAAAACCGATTGACCTGTCGTCATCGGAACCACTATTCACACCAGAACCTTCGCTGCTCGGCATACGCCAGCCACTGCCCCAAAACCACACCTCCTCTCCAGCCCAACCCCCACCTTTCGATCCCCTAGCCCGCATCAAGCGTACCCTAGTTCGCTTGAAAGGCATGGTACGCCGCAAGATCACGTACTACAAGATGCTGATGCCGGAGCACCGCGCAGAGATCACGGCGGCGGTCGGCGCCACAGACCTCTGTTCCCAAGCTCGCCTTGTGGTGGGCCAATCCCCGAGTTCTCTGGAGCCTTGCTACGAGGAGGTGGAAGCCGATCTAATGTTCATGGCGGAGGTTGCGGTGCAGAAGGCCCTCGATGGGTATGAGACGATGGACATCGACCTCATGTCGGTGTCCGGGTCCCCCATGGTGCAGGAGGACCAACGGTTCAACCTGGCGATACTAAAGGAGGACCTGGAGGCAGAGGCTCAACTCGATGTGGAGCGCGTGCATGCCGCTGCCATTGAGGCTCTCCTGTAGGCGGAACCGGATGTCATGGATGTGAACCGGGCGGCGGAGGCTCAACTCGACGCGGAGTGCACGGATGCTGCTGCCATCGAGGCCCTCCTGCAGGCGGAACCGGACGTCCTCGACTTGAACTGGGTGGCGGAGGCTCTACTCGACGCAGAGCGCGCGGGTGCCACTGCCATCGAGGCCCTCCTGTAGGCGGAACCAGACGTCCTCGACTTGAACTGGGCGGTGCTCTTGTTCGTGCAGAGTGCTCGCACGCTCCGCATGAACGAGTAGCTGGAGGCCGAGGACAACAACGGTGCGGAGACACACGTCAGCAGCTACGGCTAGTTCGAGCCGCCAGCCAAAGATGACGAGGCCGTCTCATTCCACGAGTAGTGATAGTTTTTCTTTATGTTGTTGTTTTTAGGGATCTTTTGTTGTGTAAAAACATATATTGATATGCAAGTCGCCTGACTTTCGTCATTTGGGTCAGTCTACCAATTTAGGTCTAGAGAGAGAGAGACTAATATATGATGTCATGGCGAGAGATTCCATTGTATGTGTATATGCAAAGGGGGAGGGTATAGAGGCATAAGGAGATTCTTTTTGTGTGGTGCCTGTGTTGGTATGTGTGGTTGTGAGAAGATAACAAGACCTGGGGCAGAGGTGAGGCCCTTGGTTCGTTCCATCCTGCGCCACATTGGTCGGCTCGTGACGCATTTAAGGACACCCACGGATGACTTGTCGTACAAGACAATGATAGCAGAATTGTGAAGGACTCTGTGTCCACTGACAAAGCCGGCTAGGATTTGTAACCCTGGGTTATCGGACTAAGGTAATCCCTTATCTCTGATATTACTGTTCATCCAACCTAACTTTAAGGGGAATCCTACAGAATGCTCTGCTAGAATCATACTCGTCGATTAGGAAGAGAGGTGTGAGACAATGCGTGAGAGACAGGTCTAAAGATAATGTGCGTACAGGATACACGTAGGCAGGTCTATGTATATAGAAAGGGTCGATGGGGATTGTGCACGTGTATGCTTGTGAGAGGAAGAGTGCTTGTGATAAATCTTAGTGAGAGCGGTCATAAATGGTTACGAGAGGGAGGGAGGGTTGTATCGAGAGCATGTCTGCGAGAAAGAAACCTCGGCAGAGAGTGTGTGAGTAGGTGTGAGAGACCACTGATGGAGAGTGAAACTATACGTAAAAGACTGATGTACACATTGATTAAAGATATAAATTGTATCCAAATATTATGATGGCATCATGATATTTGCAAAGGTCTAAACTCCGACTGTGAAACCTACCGGCCCGACATCCAAAGGTCTAAACCGGGGTAGGTTTGTAGCTTCATCTAGACGCCACGCAACCGCCTCCGAAAAATATTCATACACAATGCCCGCCTAAGCACACATGCGCACGGCCAAAATTGCTCCCGCCCACTATTTGGGACACTTGGGATTACCGTCCTACCCCGACCCACAGTAGGTCCGAAATTTAAGAGGGGGGGTAAAGTTTGTACTTTCCTGAAATTTCAAACAAACGCGTCCCAGACCAGAACATGGTTCTCCCTTAGCTCCCCCCCCGCCCCCCATCCGATTCCCCATTTGTACTCCGTGGGCGCCAAAACTACCTCTCTACCAGTCGCAAAACCCCGCCGTCATCCGTCCGCCACCGCATCCCACCCATCAACCGCCGATACCCCGACGTCGTCGTCCACCGCAACCTCAACCGCAATGCCCTCAACGGCTAGTAGTCGAAGCCGAGGCCGAGCCGTCCGTACCCGAGCTAGTTCAACCACACCGTCCTGTGCCTCACCGCTGCCGCTCCAACTTCGCCACCATCCACCGCACTAGAGCTGTTCCTGCTACGCCGTCCTTCACCGCCTCGGATCCGCTTCCCCTCCGCCGACATACGGCCACAGAAAAACAGTCAACAATTTGGCCATGGGTTCGTCCAAGCCTGCACCCTCCTCCAGAACATCGGTTTCCCTGGCAAAAAGAAGAAGATTAGCGCGGCATGTGGAGGCGACCACACCGGCAACTGAAAATGGTACCCCTCTTCCCTTATTCGTGCAAATCTTACGTGTCTGCTTGCATGGTATTCATCCCGCAGAAGACACTAGTTGACCGCTTCTTCTTGATACTAGATGTTCCGAGTTACTCGCGATGCACAAGGTTTCTCCTCATATACTATTTCAATTCCTAGTAAGTTGATTCCCAATTAATGGAAGCATTCCCCGGCGTAACAGGGCGCATGTGGGGCCTAGAGCTGCTGGTGCCTGATATGGAGGTCGGCCAGGATTAAAGGGATGGCCTAGGGGCGTTGCCAAGCACGTCGGTGGTGTGAGGTCAAGGGGAGTGCGGTGTGGCGGAGGTAGGGGTCTGGGCCGGTGGTCGCTAGCGGTTCGAGAAAGATCGTCAATAGTGACTGGCGGGAGGTAGACGAAGGCCATCTGCCCGTTCCTTATAGATCATACGGTTCATAGAAAATCGATTGACCTATTTATTTTCAGTCGATTGTTATCTTGATACGACCACATGTGGTGTTGTCTTGGAGGAGTACCTACATTTCCTGTGCTCATATATTACAAAATCATACGGAGTAGAATCTAATTTCTTTGCCATGCAATGTTGTAGAGCTATCATATGTCTCCTGTCATTTATTTTTCAGCCACCCGCTATCTGCTACTTTTACTGTGCACTAGTTATGCACACACTTCACCCATACTATCACTATTGTCTTGTTATGCAAGGTATTTCAGAACCTTCCTTGACAGAAGAAGAAAAGAGAAGATAGAAGTCGCTCCAGCATGATACACGGCTAGGCCAGACACATTTCAAGACTTTAAAGGGTATAGTGTCAGCAGATGGAGACGGGGAACGTAGCACTGGAGTTGATGATCTTGCTCGCCGTGAACCACCATCCCAGGTGCTTGCTTTAACTTCATGGTTTCATATGTGGTTGCATGTTGCATATGGTGTCTACCTTGTATTCGAAAGGGCAAAGTCGGTCTTTATGAAGATAAGGAAAGATATTTTTTACATGAACCACCATCCCGGGAGCACGAGAAGACAAATAGCTAGTCAGGGCACTGGCCGAGCCAGTGACAAGCCAAGCAAAGACAAGCATCACCTGGCTCCCACATCCCACTAGGCTCTCAGGTCCTAGATGATCATGCTCACCACTCCAGCCGGATGTCTAGCTTGTATTGCTTCCAATTTGGTTAAATTGCATCTGCTTAGCTTACACACTATACCTTTGAATATGACATGCCTTACTGTCTTGGTACATACTAGTACATCTGTCTATTAACCATGTTCTTGCATCAAACTAATGTTCTTGTGTATCCCTCATCAATCACTTATGATGAGGCAGTCAGGCCAGTGGACAACTGTGATAAAAGATCCTCATTTAAAGAATGCAGCGTCAACCTCCCTAGATGATTCTCAAGAAACAACAAGGCTAGATGAAGATAGTGAACGTAGCTCCGTAGTTTATTACCACATTTCCCCTACACTAGCATCGCGGGTGCTTGCTCTAACTTGGTAGCGTAATATGTGGTTGCATGTTGCATATGGTGTCTAGATTGTAATTCTTCTAATTTGGTTAAATTGCATGTGCTATTCTGCTTAGTTTATACATTATACCTGTTAATGTGACAGGGCTTCCTATTTTTAGTACATAGTACACCTGTCTATTAACCATGTCCTCACATAAAACTATTATTTTTTGTATCCCGCATAAATCAATATGACTAGACACCTTCAGTATATGCAGTGTGATATTAGTTGCATCTTTCATATGATTTATAGCATGTGCTGCTTCTAATTTGTTGAAATGCCATTTATGATGGGACGCTATTAACTTGGCAGAGTCATATTGGTTGCATCTTTCATGTGGTGTCTAGCTTGCATTGCTTCTTATTTGTTGAAATGGTTTCTGCTTAGTTTACACAAACAGTTGTGAATATGCCATGTCGTCCTGTTTTTCATATTATTCCATCCTGGAATCATGTGTTTGCCTTACATCGAAGTAGTGATTGTCAGTATCATGCACGAATGAGTTCTGAAGAGTGAATTTGATTGCTTTTTCTTGTCGGTTTTACTTGACAATTCAAAATCAATAAAGTGGAAGGAAGTTATCAAGGCAGCGGATGAAGGTGGTCCTTCTAAGCGGAGGGCCTCTACGGATTCTACTCCTCCACCCCCCTAAGATGATTTCCAAGACAACACATGCATAGACACTCAACGTACCTTGTTGGTGATGAGCACATCTCCCCTAGTGCACCATCACATGTGCTCCCTCTAACTTGGCACTGTTATATGTGGTTGCATGTTATGTATGACGTCTAGCATGTATTGCTTCTAATTTTTTTGAATTTCATCTGCTTACTTTACACATTATACTTGTGACTAAGACACGTGTTACTGTTTCGAGAACATACAATATCTGTATATCACACCATGTTCTGACATCAAAGTACATTTGTTTTGAAGAACTAAACTTTTATTCATTTTTCTTGTCGGCTTGACTTAACATGGCACAGAGAAAGAGGAAGCAACACAGAACGACAGGGAAAGGGAAGCGGAACAATCCTACAAATTTTGCTGGTACTGATGGTGCAATAGAAGGTCGGAGTCCAGCGGAAAATTGTACCGACAGGGTATCCCATGCTACACGAGCTGTAGAACAAGACGAACAGAAACAAATAGCTGCCACCAAACAAGCACAGACATGCCTAGTTGTTGCAACACCTTCCACAGTACCACCAGCTACACAATTTATTCGTTGGTCAACTCAGCTAGCGGCACATTCCCAAGCTCCCTTGCCACCTGAGACTACTTCCGAAGCACTCTTGACACAAGATGAGTTGGCAAGATCAGATGAACTTTCTGAGCTTCAACGGCAAGAAGGTAGTTGCTGGAGTCAAGTTACAGTTGCATGCTTCTTTATATGTAGTCTCATGGTTTGATGTACACTAACATTTCCTATTTTCATTGTTGGACTAGCACCTAGGCGCAAGAGGAAACAAACATCAGGGATAATGCTCGATAGGTTAACTAAATCTAGAGGAGGAAGAATGGAGATCCGTTTTGAGGCAGGTTTAAAAAGGCCACGTGATGCTACAGAGTCAACCAAGTTAGTATCATAGGAAGCGGTTGCCGTTAGGTGTCATGTACGTATCCTCCCAACATGGATTCAGTACTGGAATGACAAAGATGAAACCCAGTTCAAAACCTTCCTCGACCATTTATCTATAAGTGTGGTTATGTATGTAAACTAGTAATATCGTCTTGCTTTGTCCAATACTTTCTAGGTTGTCGATAATGAGACTCCAATAATTTTCAACAGATGAGGTAAAGTTGTAAAGCCAAGATGATGCAACCAGACAAGCTTGCACCCATGTTTTCAAGTCTTCTCTGCGATAGTATTAGTATAACTTGAGGAAAACTCACTTTGAAGGCAAGGCTAATAGTGAACTTGCCCAAACATCTACAATGGAAAATATATCGGATGAAGACTGGAGAGGCCTCGTTAAACACTGGTCTAATCCAAAGTATCAGGTACATTATACATATGTGATCAGATCACATGTTGAAGTCATATTTACGCATGTGTCACACAAATCAATCTTCTTGTAGGTCAACTGTTCAAATAACAAGGCCAACCGTACGGGATCTTGCAGCTATATTGCACACTGCGAGGCTCTTGTAATTATCTGTTGTTTCACTCTTTTCGCTGTACCATATTATCAGATCTATATTGACTTGTTCCAAATGCAAAGGAAAGCCCGCAAGGACCAAAAACTACCTGAACCAAATGTTGTGGAAATCTTCAAGGACTGTCACACTAGCAAGACGAAGGGCATGACTACACCAGTGAGAGCCGCTGTTGTAAGTCCTTAATCCTCATGCCTTTTAACTACTACTTATCTGACTTGTGCCTTGAACTCCATGGTCTGCAGCCAATGTCTATTACTCTTTTCAATTTTATACACAATTGTCTTAGCGTATCATTGCACCTTATAGTAAGTTTAAAAGAGAGGAGTGATGTTCCTTTGATCTTGACCTATAATCTAGTTCCGTGCTGGACTTGTCCACACAATGTTACAATTGCATGTTTGTCTGTTCTCAGTTGTTTTGTGATATGAATAATGCCAAACTATACTTACCATATTATAAACTTTGTCTCTTTAATCTTAGCTGTCAATACAATGTGAAGAAATAGACAATACATTAGCCATGGTATTTGGAACCTTGTTTTATTATGTACTTTGCAGTAAAATACAACTAATATTTTACATGGTTTCACCAGAATAAGTTCTATATATAGACCAAAGTTATTTTGTTTGGTTTTGGTGCCTCCTTAATATCTTCTGTTCTGGTACTACTAATGTAAAATATCAACTTTTTAGGAAGCTATGGAAATAATGGTGGAACTGCCACCTTTTGAAGTTGGCTAGGCAACTATAAGCGCAATGTCAACTCTTGCTATAGTGGGTTAGTACCTGTCCAATAACAGTGCCAAAAGCACATTCCTGCGTAATACTGGGTTGGTTGTTAAGGCAATCTCGTCCAAACTACCTCATGATCAAGATATGCAAGCTCAAAACAATGTTATATCTGCGCTCCAGACATAAGTCCGTTCCTTAACAAAGACCCTTTGTGAAACAAGGACAGACATTGTTCGATGTTGTCAAGATATGCATGGTTTTGAAACTAGACTATCAGACATTTACTATGTTGTTCAGGAGCCTAGGAGAAATGAAGGCGAAGGTTATGGTGCTCCATCGGACAATACAGCATGAAAACGTAATAGTCAGGTCAAATGACCTGAGCTTCTGAACTTCTGGTGGTGCATTTATCTACCAGACTATTAACTTGTATGCCAACCATCCTTTTTTTTTATGGTTGTAATTTGTTTTGTTGTGTTACATAATTAGTTCTTAACATGTAGCGACCGACTGAAGAAAACAGTAAGCCATTTTTGTATAGAGTAGGGTGTTCCCTATATTTGCACTGGTGGCAAACATTGATGCCTAGTGGATGTAATCTGTGCAATAGCCTTAATAGCCTTGCGTTAGTTTTTGGATTATTTATTTCTCTAGTTTTCTTTCTCCTTGTTTTTCTAGTGGCCGCAACAACCATGGGCCATATACGGGCCATAGGATTCGTGGGCCTCTTAAAGGCCATCGGATAAATGGGCCTCCAACAAACCGTAGAATCAATGGGCCTCGGGTCGTCGGATAAATGGGCCAACATGGGCTGCAAATGGGCATAATTGGTATTGGGCCAGCATGGTAACGGGTTGTTAACTGGTCAGAAGACAACAAAGGCTTAATTCTGAAACGGGCATAACAGGTCGTTAATGGGCTAGAATACAGGATGGCCTGGAAACGGCGTAGTGGGTTAATAGTTCACAAATGGGGCGATTCTAACCATGGGCCGAATTTGGCCCATTAGGGGAACAGACCAGTAACGGGCCAGAAGTAATCGAGGGCCGGAAATGAGCCCAAGAATGTATGGGCCGTCAGTAGGCCGAAAGGTTACACGGGCTGGAAACGGCCCATATGAATCATGGGCCATTACTAGGTGTTGGGGATATTACCACTGGGTGTAAACCGGCCTACTTGGGCCGGGTTAACGTCATAGTGGTATAAGCAGGTGAAGGCCCAAGGCCTATAGTCGGTTTAGAATCTGTAGCTGTAAAACCGACCTGATGTATAACTTGTATTGTAAGTTAGGAATAGAGAGATACCGACCGGGATACGAATATGAACTGGCTGGGACTCTATGGACCGACGGGCGTCACCCGTCTATATAAAGGGGACGGCCCGGTGGCGGTTCAGGAGAGACAACCACAACTCAGGCCTAAGCGAAGCTTGTTTGCTCCCTAGCCATCGAGACCACATCAATTCCATCACAACTAGACGTAGGCTTTTACCTTCATCGAAGGGGCCGAACTAGTATAAACCCCACGTGTCTTTGTGTCCGCTTTAACCCCTTCAAGTAAACTCGTAGCGATGGCTCCACGACTAAGTCCTTTCGCTAGGACATCTGCCGTGACAAATCCACGACAGTTGGCGCCCACCGCGGGGCTATCGCACGATGGTTTGACGATCTTGGAGGGCAAGCTCAAAGGACTCAAAGGCTATGTTGTGGGCCGGATGACCAAGAGTCGTCGGGGCAGGATCTACATCGATGATGCAGGATGGGGTCCTGAGGCCGATTCAATTGAGTATGGTTACCGGGTGCCCTTTGGCAGCATACACGTCTTCATCGGCAAGATCGGTGAGCCTGGGCCTGAGCCGGACATCTACACCGACCCCGTCGAGACGGCTCAGCGTGCGAGCTTTACTCAGGTTAAACCGGCCATGAAGCGTCCCTTCGTTGGAGTCATCTATGGAGGAGAGCGCGAGGACGAATCAGAGCACGATAGCGAGACCGTCGTCTATTCTGGCGACGAGTCCTCGACCGGAGAGAATGAGTCGCTATACCGGATGCAAGACGATCAAGTTAGGGGTTGTTCCAATGGCGACAGTATTCCGGACCCCCCAGGCCAGATCAACCGGGTTGGAATATTCATGGCTGGCACCCAGGCGGCGAATTATTCTTCGACTGCCGCAGCAATGCTCTCCGGATCCGCAGCGGCAGCGGCAGCAGGGGCAGGAGGCCGTGTGCGCCCGCCGGTTCAAGTTCTATCTGATCTGTTTGACGCACTGGCCGCGCTTATGGCAGAGGATGACCCGGCGGATCAAGATGCTCATAATGCAGAAATCGCGAAGGTGAGAGAGCAGATCGTGCAAGCCAAAGCGGATCTGGCAGCAGAAAAAGACCGGATGGCCGCAGAGCGGGCCGCTTTGGACGCACAGGCCTATAAACTCATGCTTGACCAGAATGCATCACAGGAGGTTTTAAAGCGAAAGCACAGATCACGCCTGCCGTTAGGGTTTGACCCCCGAAATCTCTTTCACACTCCGGGAGCTGGACCCAGTAATCCACCGTGGTACCAGGAGACAAACCGGATTGAGGCGCCAGGGCCAGGAGCGACGGTCCAACCTCGCCTGATGGAGCCCCCTCAACAAAATATTGCGATGCCTCCACCGGTGCAGACGCCCCCAGGTCATTATTCGAATCCTATGGACAACCTTGTTGCGGCCGCAGCACGGTTAGAGGCCATCCCGGTCGAAGGGGGTTCTCCGCAAGCAGTAGAAATGCGCCGGGTTAAGGAGCTTCTCCGGACCGCGCTGATGCAGCAGGAGGCATACTCATACAGCCGTGATCGGATTCATTCTACGCCCCATCCGAGCCGGAGTTACAGCAGGCGCATAGATGAACCGGCCATATCAAGCAATGCGCACGGCCATGAAGCGGCCCGTGGTGATGACCCGGCAGGTGGTGTTGTCGATGCTCGGGATGCGGTGAACCGGGCCCGGGCACAAAGGGAGGCCGAGTTAGCAGCACAGGATAATGCGGGCCAACTTACACCGGTTCGTTCTGCCACCTTTGCTGGACCAGGAATCACATCCGCTCTGGGAGTGCCTTGCTTGATCCCTGCTTTGCGTAGTGTGCGCCTGCCTAAGGATTTCAAGGGCCCACGCAAGGTGACGAATTATACCGCTCATTTACCCCCTGAAGCGTGGATAGAGAGTTATGAGATGGCCATGGAAATGCTGGATGTGGATGAGGCTGCATGTGCCAAATATTTCACCATGATGCTCGAAGGCACCGCTCGTACTTGGTTAAAGAGCCTACCGCCCAATTCTATCAGCTCTTAGGCCCAGTTGCGGAGCCGGTTTATACAGAATTTCAAGGATAGATGTAAGCAGCCCAAGTCCATAGTAGACCCGGCGGCTTGTGTCCAGGAAGAAGGAGAATCAACGACCCATTGGGTGCGTCACGTTTCGGAAATTTTGCACTCGTCTGACAGGATTAATGCTGACTCTGCGGTCTTAACTCTGGAAGGCAACTGCCGGTTTGAGCCTCTAAAATTGAAACTGGGACGCATGAAGCGACTCTGTAATGACATGGGAACCCTCATGGCTGCCCTAGTGAAGTATGCCGATTCGGACAGTACCAAGGATCCCGAGCTTAATGATAATGAAGCAGGGAAGGGAAAGAAGGATAGCAGCTCCAAACAGCAGCAGAATAAACTAGTGGGTCATGGAAACGGAGGCAAGCGCAAGGCGGACGGCAGCGTGGACTTTGTGGCTAACACTAACGCATAGGACAGGGGGCAGCGGCGCAGAGGTAAAGCGGCAAATCATAACAGGGCTCCCAATCCTAGTGCAAGCCGTTTGAACTATTTGTTGAATCAGCCTTGCCCAAAGCACGGGACGAAGGAGGCACCGGCTAGCCATCTTTGGAAAGATTGCTACATCATGCAGGAGTTCAAGAACTCTAATGCTTTCCAGTATAATCACGGATCAGGTGGCGGTTCAGGATCCGGTTTCAGCGGGCCGGATCACGATGGGGTTTCCGGTTCAGGACGTAATCAGGGCGGTCACAACTACCAGAATAATCAGAACAGCCAGCAGCAGCAGCAGCAGTCAGGCTATCAGAGCCAGCAGCAGCAGCAACAGTCGGGCTATCAGAGCCAGCCGAAGCAGTTGAGCAATGGGCAATACCATGTCTTCACAACGGGCTTGGATAAGCGTGACCGAAAACTCCACCAACGAGCGGTGAATTCTGTTGAACCGGCCTTACCGCGTTACTTACGCTGGTCAGAGCAGCCGATCGTATGGAGCAGAGAAGATCACCTGCCCCGGGTTGATAATCCGGGTCAGTTAGCATTAGTGGTGGACCCTCAGGTGGGGGGTTATAAATTCACCAAGGTACTCATGGATGGAGGAAGCAGTATTAACATACTATATTATGAGACATTCAGGCGCATGGGACTAACTGACAAGGATCTCAGACCATCAAATACGGTATTCCATGGTGTTGTGCCAGGCAAATCTGCATATCCCGTTGGTAAAATAGCTCTAGATGTGACTTTTGGAGACGAGCACGACTCCCGGTCGGAAAAATTGAGCTTCGAAGTGGTGAAGATCCAAAGCCCGTATCACGCCTTGTTTGGGCGACCGGCTTATGCCAAATTCATGGCGCGGCCTTGTTATATCTACTTACAGCTCAAGATGCCGGGTTACAAGGGGACGATAACGGTTCACGGGAACCGTAGGATCGCTTTGGAATGTGAAGAGGGTGATGCGGCTTACGCAGAGTCGGTCTGTGCCACGGAAGAGTTGAAGTATTATAAGGATAATGTCGATCCGGCGGATATGACCCCTTTAAAGAAGCCAACTACAGAGCATGATTCAGATCTGAAGTTCAAATCGGCAGCTGAGACCAAGCTTGTTGACTTCGTGCCCAGCGATTCATCCAAGCAGTTCACTATCAGTTCCAACCTGGATCCCAAATAGGAAAGCGCGCTCATCGAGTTCATCCGTGAGAATCGGGACATTTTTGCATGGAAGCCGTCTGACATGCCAGGTGTACCGAGGGAACTCGCTGAGCACACTCTTAATGTGGATCCTAAGTATAAACCGGTGAAACAGTTCCTCCGCCGGTTTACCGAAGAAAGACGCAAAGCCATTGGAGAGGAAGTGGCCAGGCTTTTAGCAGCTGGTTTTATTATTGAGGTATTCCATCCAGAGTGGCTTGCTAATCTGGTGCTGGTTCTTAAGAAAAATGGCACTTGGCGTATGTGTGTGGATTATACAGATCTTAACAAAGCCTGTCCGACAGACCCTTTTGCCCTTCCCCGTATTGATCAGATCATTGATGCCACGGCGGGTTGTGAGCGTTTGAGTTTTTTGGATGCATACTCTGGATATCATCAGATCAAGATGGCGGTTAAGGACCAGGAGAAAACAGCATTCATCACTCCCTTTGGAGCCTTCTGTTATGTATCTATGCCCTTCGGGCTCAAGAGTGCCCAAGCCACCTATCAACGGTGTGTACAGAATTGCCTGCGTGAGCAGATCGGCCGCAATGTGCACGCATATGTAGATGATATTGTAGTAAAATCAAGGCAGAAGGAGACACTGGTGGATGATTTGAAGGAGACCTTTGACAACTTGCGAGCTTACAGGATGATGCTTAATCCGGCCAAGTGTGTTTTCGGTGTTCCAGCAGGCAAGTTACTGGGTTTCTTGGTGTCTAACAGAGGAATTGAGTCTAATCCGGAGAAGATTATGGCTATTACATCTCTAGCTAAACCGGAGTGTATCAACGATGTTCAACGTTTGGCGGACCGAATCGCTGCGCTGAGCCAGTTTATCAGCCGCCTCGGGGAGAAGGCTATCCCTTTGCACCAACTACTGAGGAAGACAGACAATTTTGTCTGGAGTACAGCTGCTGATGAGGCATTTGAGGATTTGAAGCGGCAGTTAGCCAATCCGCCTATTCTTGCAGCTCCGGTCGACAAGGAGCCACTATTATTATACGTAGCGGCTAATGCTCGGGCAATTAGTGTGGCTATTGTGGTGGAGCGCAAAGAGGCAGGCAAGGAATATCCGGTTCAGCGGCCGGTTTATTATATCAGTGAGGTGCTGATTGAGTCCAAGCAAAGGTATCCGCATTGGCAGAAGCTGGCCTATGGTGTTTTTATGGCCAGTCGGAAATTGAAGCAGTATTTTCAAGGGCACCCCATCACAGTGGTCAGTTCAGCTCCCTTGGGTGATATTATACAGAATCGGGAGGCGACTGGCCGGATTGCCAAGTGGGCTATAGAGCTGGGGCCGCATGGTCTGAAGTACGTGCCTCGGACGGCCGTGAAGTCTCAAGCACTTGTTGATTTCATCAATCATTGGACGGAATTACAGGCACCAGAGGAGAAGCCGGATCACACATATTGGACTATTCATTTTGACGGATCCAGGCAATTGGAAGGCTCGGGGGCTGGAGTCGTATTAACTTCCCAGCGAGGTGATAAGTTTTGTTATGTTCTCCGCTTAATGTTCCCTTGTACTAATAATGCAGCTGAGTATGAAGCCTTGCTCCATGGTCTGCGGATGGCTAAAGAGATGAATTTAAGCCGGGTCAAGTGTTTTGGTGACTCGGACCTAGTGGCTCAACAGGTGTCTGGCACTTGGGATTCTAAAGACCCGCTCATGGCTGCATATCGTCGGGAAGTGGATAATATTGCAGGTTGTTTCAAGGGTTATCAAGTGGATCATGTGGACCGTCGGAAGAATGAAGCGGCGGATGCTTTAAGCTGGTTGGGCTCTCAGCGTAAACCGGTTCCGCCTAACGTCTTTTTGGATGTGTTGCACAATCCGTCAGTCAAGCTCCCAGGTGAAGCGGATTTGGCCATTCCTGATCCGGAGTCCCAATTGGTGGCAGCCCTGCGTGTTATTCCGGATTGGACAGTTCCTTATCTTGCGTACATGACAAGGGGGGAGTTGCCAGAGGATGAGATTCTGGCCAAGCAGATAGTCCGGCGATCCAAGTCTATGACGATTGTCAATGGTGAATTACATCATTGCAGTGTATCAGGGGCGTTTCAACGTTGTGTCTCTGCTGAAGAAGGCTGTGAAATCTTAAGAGAAATCCATGAAGGGGATTGTGGGAACCACGCCGGTTCAAAGTCTCTGGTTGCAAAGGCGTTTCGTCATGGGTTCTACTGGTTGACAGCTCATGCTGACGCGGAGGACTTGGTTAAACGGTGTGATGGATGTCAGAAATTTTCAAGGCGTGCTCATGTGCCGGCTCAGGAGTTGAGGATGATCCCAATAACATGGTCGTTTGCAACTTGGGGGTTAGACATGGTTGGACCTTTTAAAAGATCCAAGGATAAGAAAACTCACCTTTTGGTGGCAGTTGATAAATTTACCAAGTGGGTTGAAGCGGAGCCTGTCAGCAAGTGTGATGCAGCAACAGCGGTACAATTCATCAAGAAGGTGATTTTCCGGTTTGGTTTTCCGCACAGTATCATTACTGATAATGGTACCAATTTATCCAAGGGTGCTATGAAGGAGTTCTGTGAACGTGAGCACATCCGACTTGATGTGTCGTCAGTAGCACACCCCCAGTCCAATGGACAGGCAGAGCGAGCTAATCAGGAAATCTTGTGAGGCATCAAACCCCGGCTTTTGGTCCCATTGCAAAGAACACCAGGATGTTGGGTTGAAGAACTGCCATCTGTATTATGGAGTATCAATACTACGCCAAACCGGTCCACATGATACACGCCGTTTTTCATGGTCTATGGAGCAGAGGTAGTTCTCCCTAGTGACATCCGGCACGATTCGCCTCGTGTGGCAGCTTATGTTGAGGCAGACAATGAGACAGCACGACAAGATGCTTTGGACCTATTGGACGAAGAGCATGATATAGCGGCTGCCCGTTCGGCGATTTACCAGCAAGATCTTCGTTGCTATCACAGTCGCCGGGTTAGAACCAGAACTTTTCAAGAAGGAGATTTGGTGCTTCGATTCATCCAAGATCAAACGGATATGCACAAGTTATCCCCACCCTGGGAGGGACCTTTCGTAGTCAGCAAGAATCTGCACAACGGGTCGTATTATCTGATTGACATTCGAGAGCATCAAGACTCACGTACATCAGAAGAAGAGACCAACAGACCGTGGAATATAGCTCATCTTCGGCCTTACTATACTTGAGCCATTGGCTCTATTTGTGTACATATCATGACAATGTATATATTATCTTTAATATATCAAACCGGAGCCTCAGCCGAAACGGGGTCTCTGTCTTTCTCATCATGCGAGGTTACACGGAGTGGTTCTGTCTAAAGCGGCCTCCGGTTTACCCTTTGACATTTGTTTTTATATCACTGGGGGCTTTGGTCGCGTCCGAACCAACGAACACCCTTTGATAGGCGACAGCCACCAGATCATTTGGGGACTGGGTCAAGTTTGAACCAGTAATGCCTCTTGGTCGGCCTAAGGCCACAAAATCACTTGGGAGCATGGTCGGGCCCGAGCCATTGCTACGCCTCTTGATTTGGCATATATGCCACGAGTCATTTGGGGACCTGGCTGACTTGAATCATTGTCACCCCTATTGGGGGCCTTGATCCTGTCCGACCATGGTAATGCCATCTGAACAACTTAATATAGCATATTTTTGCGAATGGTTTTTATCATTACTTTCGTTTCCATCTTGTTTTCATGGTTTGTTCGTTTTTGCTTTTCTTGGATTTCTTTATGTCGACAAGCATATTTTTTCCGGTTCAGCCAATGATTTTTGATCCTCCTTCTAATCCAGAGGAGTCTCCCGGTTTATCTTTTCCCTGTTAACATCATGGAATAACCAGGGGGCTTGTATTAAGTCAGCACGGTTTGTACGGGGGCTACTTTCTCCCTTTCTGACGGTAATGGTTTATAAAACCACCGCTTCAGGCTTGGATAAGCCAGCTTTATACCCAAACATGGAAGGTATTTATGTATCATGTGTTTGTTATATTTCTGATACACATATCAAGATCATAATCTGGCTGCGGTATAACCGCTACCGAAGTTCAAATTTTTTCTGATTGCAGGAAATATGAATTAAAGTTTTTCAAGCAAAAGCTTTAGTACTTATGCACGAAGGCATATCCCAGGCAGAAGTTTTAACTATCATATTACAAGGCAGCATGGTGCCCAAACAAATTCATTGTTTTTGTAGAAGGATGTTTCAAATAGCATTTCACACCGGCTTCCAGTTCAAGCTTGCTCCTCGTCCTCCGCCGCTTCAGCTTCCTCGTCTCTACCCGTTGGCTGGAAATCAACAGTGGTCCAGTCGATTCCCATTAAAGCTTGGAAAACAGCTTCTTCATGGATCAGGGAAGACGGTTCAATATCAGGGGCGTAAGTGTGCTTACGGATTGGAGGAATCAGATTCTCCGCTTCAACAGTTGGGGCAGGCACTCGCTTGTTTTGATTATTGTATTGCGCTTGATAATGCGTCAAATCTGCCTCTTCAGCTAGCTGGCAAGCCAGAGGGCGCACTGCACGGTTTATAGCCCTTAAATCTTCTTCGTTGAACTCAGAGCCGTCTTCTTTCAGACTGGGATAGCCTTGAGCTGCTTCCACAGGATCAAAGTCGGGCACCCATGCCTTTGCCCGGATTAAGGCATTGATGGCTCCGGTTTGGGCAGCGGATTTTTTCAGCTCCTCAATCCGGGCTGGAAGCATTGACAACTTGCTAAGAGTGTCCTGGATTAAGGAGGGCGCCGGGTTGTTGTGAGAAGCTGTGCTGATGATCCGTTGGGCTCCAGTGTACAATTGTTCTACCAAGGTGTAGGCAGCTTTTAGTTTCTTCCTCACATCATTTCCTAAGTGCCCAATACGTGTACCTACAAAAGGATTGGAATGGTCTCAAACCGGACTTACGATACAGCAGATTCAAATTTATCACAGAAGTTACAAGGAGTTTACCAAAGATTGCAGCAGTCATGGAGTGTATTTGCCGCTGTACGATCGTCAGTTCATCTACCACCGGTTTAAGGGCCGCTTCAGCATTTTCTGCTCTTTTGGTTAAACCGGCCTTCTCAGTGGCCCAGTCAGCTCGCTCTTTCTTGAAATTTTGTTTCAGTCGTTCAGCAGTGCTCAAAGCGCTGGTTAATTCTTGCTTGGCCTTATCTGTTTCAGCTTGCTGGATCTTTAGGGCCTCCTGCAAATCGGCAATCCGGTCCTCCTTGATTTTAATTTCAGCCTGCATACAGATGGCATTTTAAAGCTTTGCACAGGTGAGCCAAAAAATTGAAGTATCAACCACATAACAAAGTTATATGCCCGATACTTGGGGGATAATGTACCTTCAGATTTTATTGTTCGATTACAAAGTCCCGAGCTCAATACAAGTATTCAACTTGGCACTTGGGGGCTAATGGTTATTTGATCAAGTTATGTTCTAAGGACAGCTTTTATTCTTTAGCCCCGGTTTGCTTATGCTAAACCGGCCCTCGAGGGTTATACCGATGGATTTCAATAATTATATATTCAGGATCAAGTCCCGGTTTGACCAAGGTCACAAAACCGGCCCTTGGGGGCTACCGGGATGAATGCAAGGGCAGAAAAGAAAGAAGGAATTTACCTCAAATTTATCCCTCATCATTTTGACCAGGCCAGCTTCACAGTCACGGCTAGTATAAAGCCGGTTCAAATAGCCAGAGTGAAGATCTTGAGCATACAGAGCGGCATATGTTTCTAATTCAACATCCCATTTTCCTTTATTCAAAGGGGAAGAATCCTCTTTCATGGTATGCCTGGTAAGGGTGGAAGGATTCCCGGGTTCAGAGCGGCCTACACCGGTAATCACAACATCGTCATCTTTTGACTCGCCGGTTTGGGTTGGTGCGGCCATTTTGTCAGCAGGAGTGTGGGATTTCTCAATCTGAACAGAGCTGGCAGGCGGATCAGCAGACGCTGGAGTATTAGTAAGACCTTCTTCAGGGATAATGTTGTCTTGCAGAGGAGGATCATTGGGGATATCTTCAGAAGTAAACATTTCACGATCTGACGCTTGGTCATGTTCTGGGGCTATATTTTCTTCAGCCGCTTTATCCAGGCGGGCCTTCTTGCTTGGTTTCGGTTTAGCCCTGGAAGAAAAGATAAAAATTAAGGAAAAGTGTAAACCATTGCGCAGCATACTGGAAGCATATGTTCGGTTTAACTTACCCAGCAACTGTTTTCAAAGGTGGTAGCTGGGTGGCTGACGATTCACCAGATGAGGAATGAGAAGTGAACTGATAATCGGAGTCGGATGGATTAAGTGGTTGACGGAAGAAACCCGCTTTACGATTTAAATCAATAAAAAGGTCGGAGACCTCGGAGCGGTGTTTTCGAACCAGACTGTTTGGTAAACCGGCAGAGGTAACTACCTGGCCACTGTGCCGGGTTGTGCGGCGAGCTTCGTGTTGCTGGGTCTTCATAAGAAATTGGGAATACAGATAAGCAAGAGGATGAGAAAATTTAACTTTCCGGTTTGCCCGGCGAAATTTTGGCAAAGGCAAGATTTCTGAATCAGAAGAGAGAATGGTTACCTCAACGAAAACCACATTGCTGGCTTCAGCGTCATCCTGACAAACATCATCATCAATAAGGCGTGTAAAAAGTAAGCCAAGTGAATCAAGTTCTACCTCAAGATCCTGATTACCCACATCATCATCAATGGCTGGGTCAGATGAAGCGGTGGTTTTTCTCTTATGAGCTGGTTTCTTGACAACCTTGGTCTTGGGCCGGGTTGGCCGTCCTGCCTTCTCCGTTTTGTCTTGAGGAAGTTTCTTACTCCAGAACGGATTATCACCCTGGATCAGCAGCAATTAAAACATTGAACATATAAAATAGTAAACCGGTTCAACAATAGAGCAATTGAAATATTACCGCAGGCGGTTTGTTGGTGGAGCAGTAAGGAAGCAGCCCGGTTTGAGCACAGAGGTGCTCCGATTCATTCAGCATCTTTTCCACAGATTCTGTGACTTCATCCTCAGGGAGTTGGATTTTAGTGTGTCGGAGTGGGTCATCGACACTATCAGTATACTCACACATCAAATTTGGGCGCCGGCTTAGAGGCAAAATGCTCCATGATATCCAGCAGCGTGCAAGGTCTATTCCTGTTAAGCCATTGGCCATGAAGGCCCGGAGCTTGGACAGTTGAGGAGCATATTTAATTCTCTCCTTGGCACTTAGCCTCTGTGGAAAAGGGTGAGTGTTGCTGAGCCGTTCTAGATGGAAGCCAGGCAAGGGATTTTCGTTGTCAGGAGATGTATCCTTGCAATAAAACCAAGTTACGTTCCATTCTTTGGGGTGCGTATGTAGTTTGACGTGAGGGTAGGTAATTTCTTTCCTCTTCTGAATGGCCATACCGCCCAGTTCGGTATTAGGGTCGTCAGTGAATTCAGTACGGAGGTTCAGATGAAAGAGATCTCTAAATAACTCGACGGAAGGTTCCTCTTGAAGGTATGCCTCAGAAAGCACTTGAAAATGACATAGATTGGTGACGAAGTTGGGGCCGATATCCTGTAGACGGAGTTGAAAGTTGGCTAACACATCCCGATAAAATTTGGAGCCGGGCGGTTTGAAGCCCCAGGCCATATGATCTGTGAAGACCACGACCTCTCCTTCCTGGGGTATAGGAGGACATTCATCTCCAGGAACCCTCCAATGAATCGTGTCTTTGCTATCCAAAGCGCCAATCAGGACTAGATCGTTCAGCTGTGATTCTGTGACACGGGAGGGAACCCAGTTGCACTCGTACACTTGTTTGGCCATGACAAGATCTACAAGAAATAAATGATCCAGTTCAAGAACATGTCGGATAAAACGGTGTTGATCTAATTACGGTAAACCAGAGGCAGTACCCATAAACCGGTTTTCTACAACGTAGCATCAGATGGATTCTGGCGGATCAACCAGGGGACTAATGACATATATACCGGTCTAGCAATTTTTTCTCTATGGTGAAGTTAAACCGCCTGGCCTAAGCATCGGAAGCAATTGAAACTATGGATAACTAGTTATGCAGAAACAAGTTTCACAAAATTATGTTACAGCCACAGATCTACAGCAAGCTCATAAAAACAGGAAATATTTTGAAGACTAAGACGGAAACAGAAGTGAACCATTGAGCGGATAGATACGGGAGATCTATGAGCTCGGATGAGAAATGGTAAGCGGATGCTAAAGGGATCGCTACTGAACACAGCAAGAGTTCACAGATGCATTCAAGATCAGAGAGCAGCTATGAAAGCGCGATGAACATAGCAAGAACATGAAACCCTAGGAACAGATCTAGGTTAAGTGGGAGAGAGAACTTACCAGGAACGGAGAGGATGCGGAAAGACACCGTGACACTCTGGTACGTGCAGGTTGATGCAGCGGCCTGAGACGAGGCAGAGGTCGACGGTGGTGGCGGAGCTCCAAAGCCGGCAACGTGAGGAAGAAGAAGAAGAAGGGATGAAGGGGAAGAGAAAACAAATGACCCTTCGGTCTTATTTATAAGGCAACTGAGCTAGGTCAAACGCGCGAATCCAGGAGCTGTCATTAAGAGGGCGTTATGAATTTCATAATGATGTCATGCCGGTTTATAGTAGCCAAATCTGATGATGTCATGCCGGTTTACAGCAATCAAACATGATGACGACATGAAGATTTGCCAATTAACAGAAGACATCCAAGACGCAAGATGGTGTGAAGGATTGACATGAACCAGTTCAAATCAATCTGGGGCCTAATGTTGGGGATATTACCACTGGGTGTAAACCGGCCTACTTGGGCCGGGTTAACGTCATAGTGGTATAAGCAGGTGAAGGCCCAAGGCCTATAGTCGGTTTAGAATCTGTAGCTGTAAAGCCGACCTGATGTATAACTTGTATTGTAAGTTAGGAATAGAGAGATACCGACCGGGATACGAATATGAACCGGCTGGGACTCTATGGACCGACGGGCGTCACCCGTGTATATAAAGGGGACGTCCCGACGGCGGTTCAGGAGAGACAACCACAACTCGGGCCTAGGCGAAGCTTGTTTGCTCCCTAGCCATCGAGACCACATCAATTCCATCACAACTAGACGTAAGCTTTTACCTTCATCGAAGGGGCCGAACTAGTATAAACCCCACGTGTCTTTGTGTCCGCTTTAACCCCTTCAAGTAAACTCGTAGCGATGGCTCCACGACTAAGTCCTTTCGCTAGGACATCTGCCATGACAAATCCACGACACTAGGCATAAACAAATTTACTATTTATTATGGGCCAGAGTCACCATGGCCACTAAAGGGCCCAAAGATACGAAACGCCTCGTATGGGCTTAAAGAAGTCGTGGGCCATACATGGGCCAAAAATGAAATGGGTCGGTATTATAACGGACGGCCCACATGATGCTAGTGGTGCATTTATCTGCCAGACTGTTAACTTTTAAGCCAACCTTCCTTTTGTTTTATAGTTGTAATTTGCCATGTTGCGATATAAAATTGGGTCTTAACATCTAACTACTAGCTGAAGAAAATAGCAAGCCATTTTTGTATAGTGTAGGGTGTTCCCTATATTTGCACTGGTGGCGATCTTTGATGCCTAGTGGATGTAATCTGTGCAATCGCCTTAATACCCTAGCATTATTTTCGGGCTTATTTATTTCCTAGTCTTCTGTTTCCCTAGTTTGCTAGTGGCCGCAACAACTATACGAACCGTGGTAGCCTTGACCCTGCTACGGGCCGTCGGTTAAATGGGTCTACATTGGCCGTAAACTGGCGTAATTGGTATCGGCCCAACACAGTAATGGGCCGCTAACAGGCCAGAGGACAGCAAAAGCTTAATTCTGTCACAGGCATAATGGGTCCTTAATGGGCCAGAATATAGGATGGGCTAGAAACAACGCAACGGGTTAACATGCTAGAAACAGGCCGACTCTTGCCACGGGCCAAATTTAGCCCATTAGGGGAACAAGCCAGTAATGGGCCAGAAGTAATCGAGGACCGAAAAGGAGCCCAGGAACATATGGGCCGTCAGTAGGCCGAAAGCTAACATGGGCTGGAAACGGCCCATGTGAAACATGGGCCGTTAACGGGTACAAAGAAATTTACTGTTCATTATGGGCTAGAGTCACCTTGGGCCTCTAAATGGCCTAAAGATACGAAGGCCTCGTATGGGTCGAAAGACGTCATCGGCCATACATGGGCCGAAAGTGAAACATGCTGGTGTTATATTCGACGCCCCACATGACGTTGTTGGGCCGATTTCGTGTAGACCCTGACGGGCCGTGAGTTACCGGGCTGTAAAATTGGCTATTTGCGAAGAGACCGTTAACAAGCTTTTCATGGGCTAGCCCGCTATCTTTTGACCAAGTCAAATGGGCTGGCCTTTGTAAGCTAAATGGGCCAGTTGTGGGCTATCGCACGTGTTGACATATCATAGGTGCCTATCTAACCCACTAACCAACTAACACGTGTTTCCTCTGGCCAATTAGAATTTTACGCGTGGAAATTTCCCATTGGTCCGGGCTATTAACGGGTTATCGGATCCAAAACCGGACACGGTGGCTTAACGACGTCCCGTTATGGTGGATGCCACGTGTCGGTCACCCTAGATGAAAGCACTTCTATGACGCACGATTTATCGTCATGGAAGTGGACACTTCCACGATGATAATTTTGGTAATTTCAAGGAACACTTCTACGACAGCACAGGTATGCCTATCTTGATTCTGTCATAAATTTGTTATGGGTGTACATGCATGATAGAAAACCTGACCTACTGTGACAACCACGTATCATCATGGAAGTGTATTTTTTTGTAATGTATCTTTGATTCAGAAGGAGCACGCGACAAATAATGGGGAAACGCCCTGCTAGCCGAATGTCAGCCAATCCGGCACCGGACTCATCAGCTAGGATGAGGGCTGATGCAATGCCAATTCCACCACCTCATGAGGATTCGGACAACGTATTTGTCACGAACTCCAAGGTAGAGAGCGTAATGAATCACCGCCATATGAAAGAGGCCATGCATGCTCCAGCCTTTTCCGAGCAAGAATTTACCGCACTTAGTTTGGTGGATGCAGATATCCAGCCGCTCGAGACGGACTTTCCGGAGTCACTCAGCTATTTTCAAACGATATACAGGTAAAAGCTTATGCAATTTTTGATAGACATACACCAGTAGCCCTCGAGACTTGAAGGGGTGAACCCAACCGTTTTAAGGATCGATATGACCTACAGGTTCTCAAAGAGAAGAACACTGCGCTAGCCGAAGAGCTAAAAACAAACCAAACACAGCTTAATGCCGTCACAGCCGAACTGGCGGAAATGAAAAAGGCCGCAACGAACACATCCAAGGGGAAAAACACGAGGTGCAAATAGACAAACAAACCAAGGAGATAGAGAGCTTAAAGGCTCGGTTATCGGCCGTTCAAAAGAAAATGAGAAGTTGAAAGGCCGCATGTTCGGTATGTCTTTTCAAAACCACCCTATAAACTTGTGTTTAGTACATAGTTCGAAATGTCATAAATACGTGGATGTAGGTCTATTAACTGGTCGAACAGAAGAAGTATCGGGGTTCTAGGGCGACGTGCAAAACGAGATGTCTGTAGTACATGCGCGGGGCCGGGAGGCCATGAGGAGTATGGTCAAGGCTTTATGGCCATCTGACACCCCTCCAGAGAGTATGGAGGGTTTGGCAAGCCTGTTCAAAGGTGCATGACACTGCTTTGAGCTATGGAAGACATCCGCGTGTCGTGAAGGCGCATGAGAAGCCTGGGTGATGGTGAAAACACGCTTCACCAAGCTAGATCTGAATCATATGCCACGAATGGGACCGCAGGGACTGGATGGGAAAGAAATTCCTGTAAACTTAGTTTATGACAAAGTAATGATAGCTGTGAAATATTCGCAGGAAGACTGTAGGTTAGACAGTCTGATAGATGGAATAGATAAGGAATAGTCATTTGATTCTTTGTATTGATGTACTTTATGATCAACCTGTATTCTTCAGCCGAACATGTGAAAATTTTTGTCATTGTAGGCTTTCGGCCATGGCCTCCTAACCAAAAAGGTGGAGTGTTTCCGGATACTATAACAAGGGAAACATTCATAATGTCCGGAAACCAGGCAACCCAGTCATTATGCTCGAACAGACAAGAATTTTAATTCGGGCAGTATGTCATATTATATATGTAAGAAACATCTTACAAGGAGAATATTTCCGTTAAGGGTTCCTTTCCTTGGGTTCGCATGTTTTGGTTATGTGTACCTGGGCGTTTAGTATGTAAAACGGAAAAACTATCCCGTATTGTTACAAGGGTTACAATAATGTAACAATCTGTCATTTGGTTGCCGATCAATTATTCTCTAAAGAACACAAGCTTTCGACTTCACGCATCTGAGGTACATGTCCGGATGACCCAGTTGTAACAATCGTAGAGGTGCTCCCTTTACTCCCTAGCCGTACAATCGGGAATGCAGGGCATAAACATAGGAGCAAGGCAACCCAGCTGAGCAAAAATGCAAGTCACAGAGGTGCATATAATGGAAAAAAGTGTATATGAACAAATGAACTATACATTGTGAGCTCCAGGATCTAAATAATAATAAGCATCTGTTAAAGAATCCCCCTAGGTGTCGGGGGGTGTATATATTTTAGGATGTGTAGCCCTTAAGTGTTCAGCCTATCCGAACATATCCTGGGAGTCGTATAAAAATGAGAAAAAAGAAATGAAGAGGAGAAAAAACAAAAAAGAAACGTGGCCAAACTTATGCGCAGAATCTTCGGAGCCAAGCAACGTTCCATGGATTCGGCTCTAGGCGATTATCCGATGAATTACAAAGGCGATAGGCCCCTCCTGTGAGAACTTCATCTATAATAAAGGGCCCTCCCATTTTCGTTCGAGCTTGTCCTTCTTCTTCTTTGGGAGGCATAGAACCAGTTCGCCGACATTATAAGTCTTGGCTCGCACTTCTCTGCTTTGGTGTCGCCGAGCCTATTGTTGATAGAATGCGGAATGGGCCTTTGCAATGTCACGCTACTCCTCCAGGCCCTATAGGTTGTCCTTCCGATCTAGCTCGAACTCTCTCTCTCTCTTCATACATGTGCACTCGAGGTGAGTCATGAATAATGTTGCAGGGTAGGACAGCCTCTATGCCGTACACCATAAAAAAGGGAGTGTATCTGGTTGTGCGATTGGGCGTGGTCTGCAGTCCCAAAGCACGGAATCGAGTTCCTCAGCCCATTGTTTATCTAACTCCTGCAGGGATCGCACTAGCCTGGGTTTGATACTGCTCATTATCAGGCCATTAGCCCGTTCGACCTGACCATTTGTTTGAGGGTGATATAGAGAGGCGTAATCAAGCTTAATGCCCAAATTAGCACACCAATTTTTTACCTCATCGGCTGTGAAATTAGAGCCATTGTTAGTAATGACGTTACGGGGACACCATAACGGTGGACCACGTCGGACATAAATTCGATCACCGGACAGGCTTCAACCGTTTTTACTTGTTTGGCCTCTATCCACTTAGTGAATTTATCCTCCATAACCAGCAAATATTTCTTTTTGTGGCTTCCCCTTTAAGGGGTCCGACCATATCTAGCCACCAGACCACAAAAGGCCAAGTAATGGGGATTGTTCTTAAGGAAGTCGGCGGCATATGACTTTGATTGGCAAAAAGTTGACATCCTATGCAGCGTTGTACAAGGGCCTGCGCATCTGCTCGGGCCGTTGGCCAAAAGAACATGTACAGAAGGCCCTGCTTACGAGGGCCCGAGCTGTAGCGTGATGGCCACCAAGACTAGCATGTATTTCAGCCCAGAGTTGATGTCCCTCCTCTTCGGAGATGCATCTTTGAAGAACTCCAGCAGTACTTTTCTTATAAAGCTCACCCTCGTGAACTTTGTATGCTTTAGAGCATCAGACTATGCGACATGCCTCATTCTGGTCATTTGGGAGCTCCTGCCTATTAAGGTAGGCTAGGAAGGGTTCGGTCCATGGAGCCATGATAGCCATGATTACATGGGCCAAAGATGTCATTTCATTGCCCGATCCCCGATGATATAAGAATTGTGTTTAGCATCTAGGGGTAAGATTGGATCCGGACTAGTATTTCTGCTCTTGTCCTGCCATACCATGGATGGCTTGAGGAGACTTTCCACAAAGATGTTGGGCCGGGCGGGATCGCGTTTAGCGCCCATGAGAGCAAGGATGTCCGCTGCCTGATTACTGTCTCGAGCAACGTGATGGAACTCGAGCCCCTCAAACTGAGATGATATTATGAGCACGTCATTTCGGTATGCTGCCATCTTTGGATCCTTCACATCAAATTCTCCATTTATTTCGGATATTGCGAGGTTCGAGTCCCCACGCACCTCTAGGCGTTGTATGCCCATAGAGACAGCCCTTCGGAGACCATGTAGTAGTGCCTCGTATTCGGCCGCGTTGTTGGAGTCTGCATTCATGATTTGTAACATGTAGCAGACTTTGTCCCCTATAGTGGATGTCTAGATGACACCAACCCCTAATCCAGCTAACATTTCAGAGCTGTCGAAGTACATTACCCAGTTGGAGTATGTGTTGTACTCTTTAGGGAGTTCGTCCTCCGTCCACTCGGCGACAAAGTTGGCCAACACGTGAGATTTGATAGATGGGTGTGGCTTGTATGTTATTTCAAATGGTAAGAGCTCGATGGCCCATTTGGCTATGCGGCCAGTGGCGTCCCGATTATTTACGATGGCATTGAGTGGTACTTCGGATGCCACTGTGATCGAGCACTCTTGAAAGTAGTGCCGCTGTTCCCGGGATGCCATGGAGACCGCATATGCTATCTTTTGATAGTGTGGGTATTGAGATTTGCATGGTGTAAGGACCACCGATACATAGTACATTGGTTTCTGGAGTGGGAATTTGTGTCCCTCTTCTTCTCGTTCGACAACGAGTATGGCGCTCACCACCTGGTGGGTCGCAGATATGTAGAGCAACCTAGGCTTGCCAACACATGGTGCGGCAAGGATTGGGTTGCTTGCTAACAAAGTTTTGATTTCTTCCAATCCGGCTGCAGCCGCATCCGTCCATTCAAAGTGGTCGATACGTCGGAGCAGTCGATAAAGTGGCAGCGCCTTTTCTCCCAATCTGGAGATAAAGCGGCTCAAGGCTGCAATGCACCTAGCTAGTTTTTGGACCTGCTTTAAGTCTACTGGCGTTGCCAATTGTGACAAGGCTCGGATTTTGGCTGGGTTTGCTTCGATTCCTCTACTGGAAACAGTGAACCCGAGTAGTTTTCCGGCTGGAACGCCGAAGACACATTTTTCCGGATCGAGCCGTATGTGATATGTTCATAGGTTGTCGAATGTGAGGCGTAGATTGTTAGCCAATGATTCGACATGTTTAGTCTTGATGACTACATCATCCACGTATGCCTCTACTGTCTTGCCGATTTTCTTTTCTAGGCATGTTTGAATCATGCGTTGGTAAGTGGCGCCAACATTTTTGAGCCCGAAAGTCATAGTGTTGAAGTAGAAAGGCCCATACGGGGTAATGACTGTCGTTGCGGCCTGGTCGGACTCCTTCATCTTAATTTGATGGTATCCGGAGTATGCGTCGAAGAAACACTCTGAGTCGTGTCCTGCGGTTGCGTCAATGATTTGGTCAATGCGTGGCAGCGGGAAGGGATCTTTAGGGCAAGCCTTATTTAGGTCTTTGAAGTCGACATAGAGGTGCCATGATTTATCCTTCTTCGGTACCATGACTAGGTTGGCTAGCCAGTCTGGGTGCTTGATTTCACTAATGAACCCGGCCTCAAGTAACTTGGCTAGCTCTTCGCCCATAGCTTGTTGTTTGGGCTCAAAAAAGCGCCGCGGCGTTTGCTTGACTGGTTTGAACCCTTTTATTATGTTAAGGCTATGTTCGACCAGTCGTTGTGGAATTTCGGGCATGTCCGAAGGATCCGAGGAAAAAATGTCCCAATTTTCACGTAAGAATGCTCAAAAGGCGGCGTCGATCGTCGGATCCAACTATGCTCCAATGGATGCTGTTTTGTTTGGATCCGCCGGGTGCACTTGAAATTTGACTATTTCATCTGCTAGTTTGATAGATATGGAGTTGGGCCTCTTGTCGAGGATTACATCGTCTTTGTCCACTGTGGACCGTAGAGTGGTTAGCTCCTCAACCGCAAGGGCCTCAGATAGTGCCTAGAGGGTCAAGGATGTGGTTTTATTTTCGGCACGGAGTGCTATATCTAGATCACTAGTGATAATGATTACTCCGTTGGGCCCTGGCATTTTAAGCTTCGTGTACCCATAATGGGGGTGGCTCTTGGAAGCGTGCGAAGGCATCCCGCCCGATAAGGGCGTGATATCCGTTGTTGAAAGGGGCTGTGTGGAAGAGCAACGCTTCGGACCTGTAGTTAGCAGGTGTGCCAAATACTGTGTCTAGTGTAATCTTTCTCGAGCATCGCACTTGTCGACTGGGGGTAATACCTCGAAAGGCGGTACTGCTTTGCTCGATGTGACTCTTGTCCATTTGCATTTTATTGAGCTTATCGTCATATATGAGGTTAACTTTGCTGCCACCATGCATGAGTACTTTGGAGAGTCAAAACCGTCCACAATTGGGTTTAAGACCAAGGCGACTGGTTCTCTCACTGATCGGGCCCTTGGTTCATTGTCGGCGGTGAAAGTTATTGTCGTATTGTTCCAAGGGTTCATTGCGGTTACATGGTTGACTTCGGCGAGTCTCGGAGACCCCTTTTGCACCGATTATTTGTAGAAAAGGTCTCGAAGCCCGTAAAGATGTTGAGATCATCGTCCTTCGAAGAGTGCTTCTTCGGGGTAGTATTGGTGAGGATGACCTCGCCGCTCTTAGTGTCAGGACCCCGATCCTAAGCCACATCGATCTAGCATGTAACACATCATATCACTTTGCGGACTCACGCACGTTATTCCCACGGGTGCCACCTTACCTGGCCTAGGACCGTTTGCGCCTTTTAGATCACGTATATGATAGCGTTGCTAGCATCCATATGCAGAGAACCCGGGCCGACATGACTAGTCGTGAACCCAATGTGGCAATAACTTACGGGGACATGCATACATGAAACAACAACGAGCATCTCGGTCAGCAGCGTGTGAATCCAAGCTGTAGCAATTGGGCTAACAGGACTCCAGGAACCCAGGCTATAGCAGGCTTGCAGGACTCCGGATGTCATCACGTGACAATTCCCGAAGGGACGGACACATGAATGAAGTGTATCACATGCCGGCCAGTCTAGGTGTTCCGGAGCAGTAGTACCGGGCTAGCAAGACTCCTGTAAAGCGGGCTGTAGCGGACTACCATGGCTCAGTGGAAGCACCAGAGTAGATTTCCCCATAAAAGAGGCTACCAAGGATAGACAACCAGGTTGTCGGATCCCACAGATACCAAGCATTTCAAAATCATACACACAATATGCGTGATATGTGCAAGTACAACATGGCATCACAACAAGACTCTACGACTCAGATTATTTATTCATTAGGCTCCAAGGAGCCATGTATTACAAACATGGGTCTCATGACCCAACATACAGAGCATACAAGCATCAAGCAGAAGCATGAACATGTCTAAGTATAGACAACTACAAATGAAAAAGGCTGATAAGCCTGACTATCTACAAGACCCTCCCAAGGTACAAGATCGTAGCTGAGATAACAAGCTAAATGTCGAAGTCCACGCGGAACTACTAGTGAGACTGACGTCTCTCTGCAAAAACATAAATTAAGCAAATGTGAGTACAAATGTACCTAGCAAGACTTACATCAGAACTAGCTACATATGCATCAGTATCAACAAAGGGGTGGTGGAGTTTGACTGTAGCAAGCTAGCTTTGACTCTGTGGCTATCCTGAACTACGACTGCAAGTTACTCTTTTGAGGTGGCACACACGAGTCCACATATTCACCATGTCAATACACCACCATAGATCTGCTCCCGTCTCCCCATGAGAACGCCATCCATAGCACTCACTCTTATCTTGCGCATTTTAGAGTATCCACTTTTCACTCTTCTATGAACTGTACAGGCAACCCAGAAGTCCTTTACCACGGACGCGGCTATTCGAATAGATCATGTTAACCCTGCAGGGGGGTGTACTTCTTCACACATGCTCTCGCCACTTACCACCATGTACACGTCATGTATCTCAGAAACCTTCAAGCGGAAGCCTGGCGACGGAGTCGGCCACGACCTGACTAACCATAGAAGTCTCTAGTTTAGGTTTATCACCTATCCGGGTTCCATCCACAAGGAGATCCGGCCGGGGTGTCGCTCACGGCCCCAAACGATGTGTACAGGGTTCCCAAGCCCACCAAACGGTGATGCTTGGTATACCCGTCCATAGTGCCTAGTCTGTCCCAAGGCCACCTATATCGGGTGCCACTTGGTAGACTACTAACACTACCTACATACACCAGAAACTAGTTGCAACTCCTGGACAGAGATCAAGTTGATTAATAAGTCGAGAGAGCTTGGAGTGCCCGGAGCCCAATGTGTGGTAGTAACTGTTCATGGATCACAAACACAGAACTCAGTTTCTAAGTATGGTTTCAATGAGACAACCCACCATGCACTCCTACATGGCCTCTCACCGCTACCTTTACCAAATCATGTTCATACACTTAGCTCCCAATAGTAGGACATGTTCACCACATTCCAATTCATCCCCGATGAATCAGACCTGACTCAAATCTAAGCAGTAGCAGGCATAACAACAAGCAAAATGACTAGGCACATCAGGGCTCAAACAACTCCTACTCATGCTAGTGGGTTTCATCTATTTACTGTGGCAATGACAGGCTATGCAGAGGAAAGGGGTTCAACTACCGTAGCATGTAACAGTTGAATCGTTGTTATCCTAATGCAGTAAAAGAGAGCAGAAGCGAGAGAGTGGGATTGTATCGGAATGAACAAGGGGTTTTTGCTTGCCTGTCACTTCTGAAGATAGTATAGCTCTTCATCGATGTCATCAAACTCATCATCGGAACAACATCTACTGAGGGGCAACAACACCGACAAACAGAGAAGGAACACAATCAATGCAATGCAACAATATGATGCATGATCATGACATGGAAACATGATATGATTTGAGCTAATGCAACTAGCAACAATTTAAATGGAGTTGGTTTGAACAAAAGTGTCGGTGTACTAGAATAGGGGTACCCTAGTACCCCGAACTTGTGCACGGGCAGTTGCAGCACCCCGCGGCAAGGCTTGCCGGGCTAACACCAAGATCCTCCGTGGTTCCCTTGGAGCCATTCAAGAACAAAGTATTTAAGCTCAGGAGATAAGGCCCCGGCAAGAGGAGCTTGCCGGGAAGGCCAACCAAGGCACTCCAAGGAACTTGCCACGACGCGCCACGCGCTCCGGCAAGGAAACAAGGCCCCGACAAGAGGAGCTTGCCGGGAAGACCAACCAAGGTACCTCGAGGCCCGGTGAGCGGCAAGCTTCCGGACCCGACAAGATAACAGCAGCGGCAAGGCGCTTGCCGCGGCAGGCGGCCACTCTGTGCCCACGCTCCAGCACATCCACCAACGTGTCGCTCTGGGGGCCTCTCCAGGCGCGCGTGGCGGGAGGCTGTGCAGCCAGCGGTGCGCAGTGGCATGCGAAGCTGACAAGATCGCCATCGTGGCGAACGGTGGCGCCCCTAACGGTCCTTTTCTGCACTGTTTGGGCGACTCAGACTGGTAGTTAATGCCCTTGTCCCCTGCCCTCAGGGTTAGGTAGGGTGCACTGTACAAGTAACTGTACCAACCACCTCACTTTTTACATTTGTACCCTTCTCTGCATTGCCACCTGTCGGTGACCCCTTTAGCGTATAAAAGGAGGCCCATGCACAACGTAGAGGGGGTTCGCGAGGTTCGACTCATTCGTAACCCAGAAAAACACTACGCTCTCTCTCTGGAGCAAGAACACAAGATAATCAAACAAGCAGCAGTAGGAGTGTTATCTCTCCGGAGAGCTCCGAAGCTGGGTAAACTGCTCGTGTGCTTCGCCTCGATCTGCTCTTCATGCGATCTCCGCCCCCGCCGAACCGAAAGGGGCTCGGTCCGCCGGCCCCATAGGTGTTCGTGTATTCAGTTTCCCCGACATCTTCATTCCCTTCATCAACATGCCACCGAAGAAGAAGACTTCGGCGGCAGCCGCTCCGTCCACGTCACTTCCGCCACCGTTGGAGCAAACGGGTGGTGGAATGGACGCCGGCAGAAGAATGGACGTCGACAAGGAAGCTTATGATGCTGCCAGGTCCAAGGACAAGGTTGCACAAACCTCGGCGACTGTACATGTTCCGCGCCGCTCTCAGGAGGCGCAAGACCAACAGCGTCATGGCACTTGCAGTGCCATACGCATGATAGGCCAAGACCAAGCTGGTGGATCTCGGGGCGCTCAAGGCCAGCATGCACGCCAGCGTGCTGGCACGAGCGGGGCACGGTCGCCTGGATGGGATACTGCTCCTTCTAACATAGTTAGAAGTCCGAGCACGTCCCGCTCCTTGCGCCGTCCGCCACTTCCACCCACCACTCCAGCAGAAGCTTTGGCGCGAGCTCAAATGCTCCTAGATTACCCTCCGACGTCGGACAAGATCAACGAATGGAGGGCCACCATTCAGAGTCTCATCGACTATGCCAACGGCGACACTCCACGGCGGCCGAGCACGTCACCGCCGCGGCAGGGTTGCCGGGCGCGAGCCAGTGGCGACGAAACGGGTGGAGGTGCAACTACCATGCAATCACCACCTCGAAGGCCAAGATCGCCGACTCGCCGGATCCACCTCGACAGCGACTCCACCGCATCGTCGGATCCACGAGCTCGTCGCGATCAGCGCTAAGTTCTTCATGATCGACAACAAGAAGACGCTCGAACTCGCATCGAGCGCCAAAGAGAAGCGCGACGTCAATCCGACAAGCGCGTTGGGCCCTCTATTGACATGCATGCGCCAGGGGAACCAGGCGATCTGCCGTACGCGGTAGGTTGCCCTGCGTTCACTCGTGAGCTGCGGCAAGTCCAGTGGCCCAGCACAAAGAACTTCAAGCCAGACGTACCGGAGAAGTACGACGGCAAGACGCATCCGTCGGAGTTCCTCAGCATCTACACCATTGCGGTGCAGGCTGCCGGGGGACGGGATGACAAGATCCTTGCCAACTACTTCCCGCTGGTACTCAAACCCAACGTCAGATCCTGGTTCATGCACTTGCCAGACAACTCCATATCCTCTTGGGCTGATCTATGCCATCAGTTTGTCAGCGCCTTCACAGGCGGACACAAGCCTCATGGCCAGGAGAGTGATCTTCATCTGCTCGCCCAGAAGGAAGGAGAGCCCCTGCGCAAGTACATTCAGAGATTCAGCAGTGTGCAGCACAACATCCCAGACGTCCACCCTGCCGCAGTGATTAGCGCATTCCATCAGAACGTGCAAAACCGCAAGATGCGGGAGGAAATGGCGATGTGCAAGATCAGGGACATCAGTGAGTTATATGCACTGGCCCGAGCGCTGCCGTCGCCGCCGCTCGCCGTTGCCACGCCCACCGCCACGGCCTCGCCTCCCTGACAAGTCCAACAGCTCCGTGTCGTCTTCCTCGTCCTCGACGCCAAGCCACGTGCCTCGGGAGGCCCTGGAGCGCTGCCACCACCATCATCTTCGTCTCCGTCCACCCGAGATTGCCGTCGCCATTCCGCTTGCGTTCGACCCTCCCCGAGCTCACTAACGATGTCTACGGTCTCCCCGTGAGCTCTAATTTGTTTTCCTTCCTCCCCGTGCTCGTTTACCCCGCCTAGCTAGCACAGCTGCTGCACCTGAGACCTCCTCGCTGCCGGCCATGGCGCCACGGTGGCCAAAGCCCGAACCATCCGCTCCCACACGCGTCACCGTGCTCCTGGTGATGCCAGGAGGCCGTAGAGGCCCTCCGCACCCCTGCCGTGCACCGCAGTGTTGCGCCCGCACGCCACCGAACGCGGGCCGCTGCTCCGAGCTCCGCTCCTGCGAGCCCCGGCACCCCCGCAGCCTCTCGTTAGCTCCAAACGACACGGACGAGCTCCAGCTCCTCGTCCGTGGTCTCCGCCACCTAAATGGTCGCCAGAAGGCAATTCCTGTGCCCCTCCGCCGCATTCCGCCTCGCCGGCGGCTAAACGCCAGCGGGTTGACTGGGTTTGACCCCCAGTTGACTAAATTTGACCACCCACGGTCAATGACATGTGGGGCCCGGCCATGCTAATTTTTAGTTTAGGATTAGTTTAACAACTAATTAACTCTGTTAGCTAACTGTGTCACTGACGTGTGGACCCCACACGTCAGGTTTGACCTGGTCAGCCACGGTTGACTCGCTGACGTCATGCCACTGTTATGCTGACGCAGTTATCCATTTTCTGGTATTAAAATAAATCAGGAAAATCCAGAAAATGATATAAACTTCAAAAATTCTTAGAAATTCAACCGTAGCTCATATTGAAATAATTTATATATGAAAAATTATCAGAAAAATGCAATCTATCTATCCGTACCATTTCCATGCATGACAAACCAACTTATACCTGCTGTATAGGTGAAAACACATGAATGGCATTTATAAGAGCTTATTTTGGAGATGCATTTGAACCTTTGGTTCAAATGGACTTCAACCAAATGAATGCTAGTTGCATTATCTCAAACAACATCACATCTTCATGCCATGTTCATGCATCATATTGTTGCATATGCTTGTGTATTAATTGCTGACACCGTTCCTTCTCGATAGGACCTCCTCCAGAGACCGATCCAAAGTACCTATCTGAAGAGCTGTGCTCTACTGTTGATCTACCAGGCAAGCAAACCCCCTTGTTCATTCCGATACAATCCTACTCTCTCGCTCCTGCTCTCTTTTATTGCATTAGGACAAGAACGATTCAACTGCTACTTTATGCTGCGGTAGTTGAACCCATTCCTCTGCATGACCTGTCGTTGCCAAAGTAAATAGTTGAAACCCACTAGCATGTGTAGGAGTTGATTGAGCCATGTTGTGTTCCTACCATGCATTTCCTGCTATTGCTTAGAGTATGTCAGGTATGATTCATTGGGAATGAATTGGAGTGCAGTGTTATGTTCTGATGTTGGGAGTTAAGTGTGTGAACATGATTTGGTAAAGGTAGCGGTGAGAGGTCATGTAGGAGTACACGGTGGGTTGTCTCATTGGGACCGTCCTTAAGAACTGAGTTCTGTGTAAGTTGTCCAATGACTAGCTACTACCACACATTGGGCTCCGGGCGCTCCAAGCTCTCTCGACTTATTAACCGACTTGGTCTTTGTCCAGGAGTTGCAATTAGTTTTTGGTGTTTGTAGGTAGTGTTAGTATTCTACCAAGTGGCACCTGGCCAGGTGGGCTTGGGACAGACTAGGCACAGTGGCACGGTGTACCAAGTGGCACCCGGATGGTGGGCTTGGGAACCCTGTTCACATCGTTTGGGCCCGTGAAGGACACCTCGGCCGGATCTCCTTGCAGATGGAACCCGAATAGGCGGTAAACTTGGACTCGAGTCTTGTGTGGTTAGTCAGGTCGTAGCTGACACCCTCGCTAGGCTTCCACTTGAATGTTGTCGAGATACATGACATGTACATGGCGGTAAGTGGCGAGAGTGTTTGTCACGAAGTACACCGCTGCAGGGTTATCATGATCTATTCAAATATCCGGGTCCGCGGTTATGGACTTCTTGGATGCTTACGTGGTACATAGACAACTTGAAATGGATACTCTAAAATGCTCAAGACAAGTGTGAGTGCTATGGATGGCCTTCTTGTAAGGAGACGGGGATGAATCCATAGTGGTGTATTGAGGTGGTGACTAGTGGACTCGCGTGCGCTTTCTTACCTCAAAGGACTTACTCGTAGTCGTAGAATAGGATAGCCACTGAGGCAAAGCTGGCTTGCTGCAACTAAACCCCACATTGCCTTCTTGATACTAATGCATGTATGATAGGATATGATGTAAGTCTTGCTGAGTACCTTTGTACTCATGTTTGCTTTATTTATGTTTTGCAGATGAGACATCTGTCTCACTAGTAGTTCTGCTTGGACTTTGACGAGTAGCTTGTTACCTCAGCTATGATCTTGTACCCTTGGCAGGGACTTGTAGGTAGTCAGGCTTCTCAGCCTTTTTCTTTTGTAGTTGTCTGTACTCAGACATGTAATGCTTCCGTTGCTTGTATGCTCTGAATGATGGGTCATGAGACCCCTTTTTGTATTGAATGCTATATGGCTCTTCTGGGCCTTTATCTATATGAGTTTGAGTTATGTTGTGATGCCTTGTTGTACAACACATACTTGCATGTTATGCGTACATGTGATGTGTATTGCTATGTGTCGGATCCGACCACCTAGTTGTTTATCCTTGGTAGTCTCTCTTATGGGGAAATGTAGTCTGGTGCTTCCACTGAGCCATGGTAGTCCACTACAGCCCGGTTCACCGGACTCCTGATAGCCCGGCACTAATGCTCCGGAACACTTAGACTGGCCTGCATGTGATCCACTTCGTTGCCGTTTCTGTCCCTTCGGGGAAATGTCACGCGATGACTGCCGGAGTCCTGTTAGCCCAGTTGCTACATCCCGGATTCACACGCTGATGATCGACACATTCGATGCTGGTTCATGTATGCATGTCCCCGTAAGTTAGTGCCACTTTGTGTTCATGACTAGTCATGTCGGGCCGGGTTCTCTGCCATAAGGATGCTAGCGACACTATCATATGCGTGAGCCAAAAGGCGCAAACGGTCCCGAGCCAGGTAAGGCGACACCCGTGGGAATACTGTGCGTGAGGCCGCAAAGTGATCTGACGTGTTACATGCTAGATCGGTGTGACTTAGAATCGGGGTCCCGACAGCTTTGGTATCAGAGCCTGACTGCCTGTAGGATTACCAAGCCAAACTGGTCAAAGTTGAGTCTAGATATTCTTTAGTTATATAAGGGAATTGATTGTGGAAAGGAACGTAAGGCTCTTTTTACTCCTTATACCTCATGCCTTCTGATCTGAGTCATAGTACCTTTCCTATGGGGTTAAGGAACTAGGCTTTCTCTTTCTTCTATCAGGATCACCAGTTACTACTCCGTAGTCTCTTAGGATTGGTTGATCAGAGTCATATTCCAGTTTTCGAGTATTCCCGGTGTAGTCTATTTAGTACTATCACAGAACCTTGAGTGATGATGTTGAGTATGGTACTACCTCATCGTTTGCAGGATGTCTCATTTTGAGCATTTTACTGCCGTTATGCTGCAGGAATTGTCCTAGGATTTCAAGAGATAGTATTTCCCTTGTACTATATCCTACATCCTTATGATGATGCTGAATCCATCCTTGTTTCCATGGCTAGTTCTCCAGGATGTCGTCAGTTAACCGAAGTTCTGTTCCTCGTAGTCAGAACCACAGAGATGGTAGGGATGAGGATCCTCCCGACCAGTCTTCGTTGGCAAAGTTCATGTTAGAGGTTGAGATGAACAAGCGAGAGTATAACCGCTTGTTAGCACGTATTGAGGAGAACACCGCCCATGAGTACAAAGAGTCTATGTCCATTCATGACTTCATTGACCTGAAACCACCTACCTTCCATCATTCCAGTGAGCCACTCGATGCCGATGACTGGCTCCGTAGTATCACTATCAAGCTACGTTCTGCGAACGTAGCTGAAGTTGACAAGGTCACCTATGCTGCTTATCACCTGGAAGGTCCTGCTAGTCTTTGCTGGCAGAGCTATGAGGCTATGCTTCCAGCTGGCCAGATACACACCTGGAGAGATTTCACTGAGGCTTTTCACGAGCATCACATTCCTCAGGCTCCCATTGACCGCAAGAGAGAAGAGTTTTGTAGCTTCCCCCAGGATAAGATGGGTGTTGATGCTTACAGTTGAGAGTTTGAGAATCTCACCCGCTATGCTACAGAGGAGGTAGGAACATAACATGGCTCAATCAACTCCTACACATGCTAGTGGGTTTTAACTATTTACTGTGGCAATGACAGGTCATGCAGAAGATAGGGGTTCAACTACCGCAGCATAAAGTAGCAGTTGAATCATTGTTGTCCTAATGCAATAAATGAGAGCAGGAGCGAGAGAGTAGGATTGTATCGAAACGAACAAGGGGGTTTGCTTGCCTGGTAGATCAACAGGGGGGTCACTGCTCCTCTGGCAGGTACTCTGGATCGGTCTCCGGAGTAGGACCTATGGAGAAGGAACGGTGTCGATAATCAAACACAAGCATATGCAACAATATGATGCATGATCAAGGCATGAATATGTGATGCTGATTGAGCTAATGCAACTAGCTTTTATTTGGGTGAAATCCATTTGAACCAAAGATTCAAATGCATCTACATAATAAGCTCTTTATATAAGCCATTTTAGTGTTTCACTTATACAGTAGGTATAAGTTGCTTTGACATGCATGAAACTGGTACAGATGGATAGATTGAATTTTTCTGATAATTTTTCATATATAAATTATTTCAATCTGAGCTAAGGTTGAATTTATATGAATTTCTGAAGTTTATATCAATTTCTGGAATTTCCTGATTTATTTTCATACCAGAAAATGATATATTGCGTCAGCACAGCATCATGCTTACATCATCAGGTCAATGACGTTGACCAAGTCAAACCAAACGTGTGGGGTCCACACGTCAGTGACTCAGATAGTTAACAGGGGGGGGGTTATTTAGTCCAGTTAGGATTAGTGGGCGCCGGGCCCACTGGTCAGTGACTAACTAGCTAACAAACCTAGGTTAATTAGTGTTAAACCAATAGTAACTAAAAAGGCAGGGGGTGGCCCACACGTCAGTGAAACAAGGGGGAGGTCAAACACCGGTCAGCGGGTCAAAACCCACCGGCGGCTTCACGCCGGCGAGGCCCGAGACGGCGGTGCAGCTCGGAAAACGCCCACAGGGCACGGGCGAGGTTGTTCTTGGGCTCGTTGGAGAGGTCTTGCAGGCGCGCACCTAGTGGTGGTGGAGGCCGGGCCTATGGTGGCCGGAGCCAACGACGGCGAGCAAGTTCGCGGCGGCCGGAGTTCGGTCAAGCTCGGGGTCGATGTTGCGGTGCACGGGAGGACTAGCTGATGGTGGTGTTGGGTTTCTGGGAGCATGCTAAACACGTAGCAGTGCTCGGACGCAAAGGTTGCTAGCCTATTTGCCGGCGACGATGAGCGCGGCAGTGGGGAGCTCTCGGGTCCGGTGGCTAGCACGCCTATAGCACGCAAATGAACATGGGAGAGGGGGGAAAAGATGGCGGGGCTCACGGCGATCACGAAAAGGGGCTCGGCTTGGTCGGGGACGGCTTGGCGACGGCTAATCGATGTCTACGGTGACCGGCTCCCGAGGTTGAAGACGGTGGCGATGATGACGCTACGGAGCGTCCCGGTTGGCTTGGCTCGGTGGAGATGACGAGGGAGACGATGCGGAGCGTCTGGGCAGGAAGCAAGGGCGAGGCCGTGGCGGTGGGCGCGGCAACGGCGAGCAGTGGCGACGACGGTGCTCGGGCGTTCGCAGGAGAGAGCGAGAGAGAGAAGGGGAGGGAACGAGAGAGAGTGGGAGAGGTGCGGGGCGGCACGTGGCGTCGATCGGGACGGCCAGAGCGAGAGGGAGCCAGGCAGGCAGGCAGCTCGAGGGAGGAAGACGACAGGGGAGGGGGGCAGGTGGGCTGGGCTGGCCAACTGGGCCGGCCAGGCCGCATAGTGCTGGGCCAGCATGGGAGCTGGCCGCAGGTAAGTTTTTCTCTAATTTTGTTTTCTTTTCTATTTTTCTGACATTTGTTTGGTTTAATAAAAATACTAAACCATTTTATTTTCTTATGCAAATTTTTTAGGGGCTAGTGGTATTATTCCAGAGCTCCTCAACTACTAGCATAATTTTTGGACATATATCATATATATAACATATATATATCCAAAGAAAATAATTATGCATTAATTCCAAATGGCCAAAATAAGTATTTATGAGCTCCTAAAAATATTTGTTAGAATTTTACCTCTGACCAATATTTTCAGAGAGCAACATGAACATTTTGTTGGACCTTTTTGGAGCAATTTTATCTAGGTCATTTCCAGAAATCATTCTGAGGGTTTCACAAATCCCCATTTCAAATTTAAATGGTATTGAAACATGATGCACACATGACTAGCTAGTCTAGGTCATACCACAACTAGGGATGTGACAACTCGCTCCCACTCGAAGAAATCTCGTCCCAAGATTCGGGAGTTGGCGGAAAGAAAGTGGGGTACTCCAGTCGAAGATGATCTTCACGCTCCCAGGTAGCTTCTCTCTCGGAATGATGAGACCACTGGACCTTGAGAAACTTGATGTTATGACGTCGGGTGACACGCTCTGCTTGATCAAGGATGCAAACAGGGTACTCTCGATAAGTGAGGTTATCTGGAAGATCAAGCGTTTCGTGGTCCACTCCGCGGATAGGATCCGAGAAGCAACGCCTGAGTTGGGAGACATGGAAGACATCATGTACTCGAAACAGATGTGGGGGTAGCTCCAACTGGTAGGCAACCTCTCCTCGTTTAGCGAGAATGCGAAAAGGACCAATGTAACGAGGAGCCAACTTGCCCTTGATACCGAAATGATGGGTACCCTTCAAAGGGGTAACCCGAAGGTAAGCCTTGTCGCCAACTTCATAAGCCACTTCCTTATGACGACGGTCATACTGGCTCTTTTGACGATATTGGGCTGTTTTCAAATTCTCATGAATGATGTGAACTTGCTCTTCTGCCTACTGGATCATGTCCGGTCCAAAGAATTGTCTTTCACCGGTTTCTGACCAGTTCAAAGGTTTCGACATCTTCGTCCATACAGAACCTCAAAAGGAGCTTTCTTGAGGCTGGATTGGCAGCTGTTGTTATAAGCAAACTCGGCAAAGGGAAGACACTTCTCCCAATCCATACCGAATGAGATAACACAAGCTCTAAGCATGTCTTCGAGAATTTGGTTGACCCTTTCCACCTGACCACTTGACTGACGGTGGAAAGTGGTACTGAAGGAAAGATGGGTGCCCATGGCAGTTTGGAAACTCTCCCAGAAATGAAAAGTGAAAAGACTACCACGGTCTGAATTGATCTCTAGTGGAACACCATGAAGTGACACTATTCGAGAAATATATAAGTCAGTGAGCTGACTAGCAGTGATACTCTCCCGAATAGGTAGGAAGTGAGCCACTTTGGAAAGACGATCAATGACTACGAAGATAGCGTTATTCCCTCTCTTGGTCCTGGGAAAGCCGGTGATGAAGTCCATACCAACTTTGTCCCATTTCCACTCAGGAATAGCTAAAGGCTGAAGGGTGCCAGCAGGTCTCTGATGTTCTGCTTTAACACGATGACAAACATCATAGTTAGCAATGAACTCAGCGATTTCTCTCTTCATCCTAGTCCACCAGAACCTCTGGCGTAGGTCCTGATACATCTTAGTACTATCGGGATGAATCGTGAGAGGAGATTCATGAGCCTCCTTAAGAACCAGTGGTCGCAGATGTTGATTCTTGGGAACCACCAAGCGATTCTCAAAGAAAACAACACCTCGATCATCCATAGAGAAACATCCACCAACTCCCTTCTTAATGTTTCTCTTGATGCGGATAACACCCTTATCAAACTTCTGGTCAGTAATGATCTAATCCTCAAGGGTAGGTTTCACCACCAAGGTTGATAGGAATCCGTGAGGAGCAAGGTGAAGGCTGAGCTTACATAATTCCTCATGGAGAAGTGGTTGGCCCTGCTGCAACATGAGATTGTTGCAATACGACTTACGACTTAGCGCATCAGCCATGACATTCCCCTTGCCTGGGGTGTAGGTAATTCCTAAGTCGTAATCTGAGATCAACTCCAACCAACGTCTTTGCCTATGGTTCAAATCTAGTTGGGTGAAGATATACTTGAGACTCTGGTGGTCGGTGTATATCTCACAACGTTTACCGAGAAGGTAATGTTGCCATGTCTTAAGTGCATAGACTACGGCTGCAAGCTCTAAGTCATGTGTAGGATAATTCTCCTCGTGTGGATGCAACTGTCGAGATGCATAGGAAATCACATGACGATCCTGCATAAGGATGCAAGCTAGTCCCTGTCGTGAGGCGTCGCAGTAGATAACAAAGTCCATAGTGAAATCTGGTGGCACAAGTATGGGAGCAGAAGTCAGGCGTCTTTTCAGTTCCTGAAAACTATACTCACATTGTGGGGACCACACAAACTTTTTATCTTTCTTGAGAAGTTCCATGAGAGGTTTGGCCACTTTGGAGAAGTTCTCAACAAAGCGGCGACAAAAACTGGCTAGGCCAAGGAACTCCTAACTTGCTTAACTGTTTCAGGCGGAGTCCAATCAAGAACGGCCTGAACTCTCTCGGGATTGACAGCAATGCCCTTACCAGAGATTACATGGCCGAGATAGGTCACTTCTGGCAACCAAAATTCGCACTTGGAGAACTTGGCATAAAGGCGGTGTTTTCTGAGTTTTTCTAACACAAGTCTAAGATGTTCGGCATGCTCTTCCTCGTTCTTCGAGTAAATAAGGATATCATCGAGGTAAACCATGACGAACTTATCTAAGTACTCCATGAAGATCGAGTTCATCAAGCGAGAGAAGGTAGCTGGAGCATTGGTTAGACCGAAGGACATGACGGTGTACTCATACTGGCCATAACGAGTGACAAAAGCCATCTTAGGAATGTCCCCATTTCTGATCTTGATTTGGTGGTAGCCTAACCTCAAATCCATCTTGGAAAATACTGAGGATCCAGCGAGCTGATCATACAGATCGTTGATCTTGGGGAGCGGATACTTGTTCTTTATCGTGACCAAATTAACGGGACGATAATCTACAACCATCCGGTCCGTACCATCCTTCTTCTTGACGAAGAGAACGGGGCAAGCCCAAGGAGAAGAACTAGGACGGATGAAACCCTTTTGCAAGGACTCATCAAGTTGTTTCTTAAGCTCGGCTAGCTCTAAGGGTGCCATCTTGTAAGGTCTCCTAGAAATTGGGGCGGTTCCTGGGATAAGATCTATGACAAATTCTACATCCCTGTCAGGTGGAATACCTGGCAGTTCCTCTGGAAAGACATCCGAAAAGTCACGGACTACCGGGATATCTTCAAGGTCCGGAAGAGGGTTGGCATTAAGAGAATAGAGCTGACGCTTTGCAATTCTGGTGGAGACAGTGACTATCTTACCAGATGGGTGTGTGAGCTGAACAGACCTGGTGTAACAATTAATCTTGGCATAATGAGCTTTCATCCAGTCCATACCCAAGATGATGTTAATATCTGAAGACTTAAGAGATATTAAGGAAGCTAGGAATACGAGTCTGTCAACATGTTTTTTATTGCTATAACTTATCCTAGATGTTTGCCATTTGGATCCAGGAGTTTGAATGAGTAGTGGGGAGGGCATATCACAAAATGACATGTCGTGCAAGCGGGCATAACTTTCGGAAATGAATGAGTGAGATGCTCTAGTATCGAATAGAACCGAAGCTGGATGACAGTTGACAAGGAGTGTACCAAGAATGACATCTGGATCATCATGAGCGTCTTTACCTGAGACGTGATGCACACATCCAAGTTTAGTGGGAGCTGACTTGGCACTGATCATCTTGCGTGATGGCTTACTACCATGGCCAATAGACTTCTCGGGTTGGGGTGGAGCAACACGGGTCTGAGTGCAAATATGGGCAATGTGGCCTGGCTCTCCGCACTTGTAACAAATCTTGGAGGTAGGACATGGACCCGCATTGACAAGTGGTCTACCAATAGGCATGGGTGTAGCATACAGTTGAACTGGGTGAGGTGCCACACAAGAAGGCCTTGGTGTATAACCGGGTGGAAGAGCGGAGTACGAAACCCAAATCCGGCGCTTCTGAGAACTAGAACCGGAGGAAGAACCCAAATCACGGGTGTGCTTACGAGACTCCTCGTAAGTGAGTTGAGTTGTCTCTGCATTAATGGCCTTGTTCACAAGAGCCTAGAATGTATTGCAATGACGCAAGTGGAGATCACGTTGCAACTTGGGGTTGAGACCCTTCCGGAACCTAGCCTGCTTCTTGGCGTCCGTGGACACATCTTTTGTAGCATAGCGGGCAAGGTTCTCAAACTCTCTGCTGTAAGCATCAACAGCCATCTTACTCTGGGTGAAACTACAGAACTCTTCTCTCTTGCGGTCAATGAGAGCCTGAGGAATGTGATGCTCGCGAAAAGCCTCGGTGAAATCTCTCCAGGTGGTTATCTGGCTAGCTGGAAGCATAGCCTCATAGTTCTTCCACCAAAGACTAGCAGGACCTTGTCATCTTCAGCTACGCACGCGGAACGCAGCTTGTCTGTGATACTACGGAGCCAATCAACTGCATCGAGTGGTTCAATGGAATGATGGAAGGTAGGTGGTTTCAAACCAATGAAATCATAGATGGTCGCTGACTCTTTGCACTGAGGTGCGATGTGCTCCTCTATACGTGCTAACAAGCGGTTGGTCTCACGCTTGTTCATCTCAACCTCTAGCATAAACTTTGCCAACGATGGCTGGTCAGGAGGATCCTCATCCCTACCATCTCCATGGTTCCGACTACGAGCAACAGAATTTCGGTTAACCGGCAATATCCTGAAGAACGAAACCAAGGAAATAAGGATGGATTCAGCATCATCATAAGGATGTAGAATATAGTACAAGGAAAATACTATCTCTTGAACTCCTAGGACAATTCCGGCAGCATAACGGCAGTAAAATGCTCAAAATGAGACATCCTGCAACTGATGGGGTAGCACCATACTCAACATCATCACTTAAGGTTTTGAGATATTACTAAACAGATTACACCGGAAGTACTTGAACTGGGATAAGACTCTGATCAAGCAATCCTAAGAGACTACAGAGTAGTAACACGTGATCCTGATAGACGAAAGAGGAAGCCTAGTTCCTTAACCCTGTAGGAAAGATAGGATGACTCAGATCAGAAGGCATAAGGTATAAGGAGTAAAAAGAGCCTTATGTTCCCTTCCACAATCAATTCCCCTATATAGCTAAAGAATTTCTAGACTCAACTTCGACCAGGTTGGCTTGGAGATCCTATAGGCAGTGAGGCTCTGATACCAAAGCTTCCAGGACCCCGATTCTAAGTCACACCAATCTAGCCTATAATACCACATATCACTTTGCGGCCTCACGGATGGTATTCCCACGGGTGTCGCCTTACCATGGCCCGGGACCGTTTGCGCCTTTTGGCTCACGTATATGATAGTGTCGCTAGCATCCATATGACAGAGAACCCGGTCCGACATGGCTAGTCGTGAACCCAAAGCGGCACTAACCTATGGGGACAGGCATACATGATTCACATCGAGCAGGTCGGTCAGCAGCGTGTGAATCCGGGCTGTAGCACTGGGCTAACAGGACTCCGGGGAACCTGGGCTGTAGCAGGCTAGGCAGGACTCTGGATATCACCACGTGACATTTCCCCGAAGGAACGGACACAGGAACGAAGTGAAACACATGCAGGGCAGTCAAGTTTCCTGAGCAGTAGTGCTGGGCTAGCAGGACTCCGGTGAATCGGTCTGTAGCGGACTACTATGGCTCAAGGAAGCACTAGACTACATTTCCCCATAAGAGAGGCTGCCAAGGATAAACAACTAGATTGTCGGATCCCACACATAGCAATACACGTCACACGTACGCATAACATGCTAGTATGTGCTATACAACATGGCATCACAACATAACGCAACTCATATAGATAAAGGCCCAGAAGAGCCACATGGCATTAAATACAAACAGGGGTCACATGACCCATCATTCAGAGCATACAAGCAACGGAAGCATTACATGTCTGAGTACAGACAACTACAAAAGAAAAAGGCTAAGAGGCATGACTATCTACAAGTCCCTCCCAAGGGCACAAGATCGTAGCTGAGGTGCAAGCTACTCATCGAAGTCCAAGTAAACTAGTAAGACCAAAGTCTCTGCTGCAAAAACATAAATAAATTAACGTGAGTACAAAGGTACTCAGCAAGACTTACATCAGGTCCTATCATACATGCATTAGTATCAAGGAGGCAAAGTGGGGTTCAGTTGCAGCAAGCCAGCTTTGACTCAGTGGCTAACCTGTACTACGACTGCTGGTAACTCTTTTGAGGTGGCGCACACGAGTCCACTAATCACCACATCAATACTCTACTATGGATTCATTCCCATCTCCCTACGGGAGGCCATCCATAGCACTCACACTTTTCTTGAGCATTTTAGAGTATCCACTTTAAGTTGTCTATGTACCACGTAAGCATCCAAGAAGTCCATAACCGAGGACACGGCTATTCAAATAGATCATGATAACCCTGCAGGGGTGTACTTGCTCACACACGCTTTCGCCACTTACCGCCATGTACACGTCATGTATCTCGGCAACCTTCAAGCGGAAGCCTGGCGAGGGAGTCGGCCACGACCTGACTAACCACACAAGACTCTAGTCCAGGTTTATCGCCTATTCGGGTTTCCATCCGCAAGGATATCCGGCCGGGTATCGCTCACGGCCCCAAACGATGTGTGCAGGGTTCCCAAGCCCACCTCGCCGGATGGATCTACGCTTGGTACACCGTGCCACTTGTGCCTAGTCTGTCCCAAGCCCACCTGGCCGGGTGCCACTTGGTAGACTACTAACACTACCTACAAACACCAGAAACTATTTGCAACTCCTGGACAGAGATCAAGTTGGCTAATAAGTCGAGAGGGGCACTTAAGCATTCCAATGTGTGGTAGTAGCTAGTCATTGGACAACATACACGGAACTCAGTGCTTAAGGGCGGTTCCAGTGAGACAACCCACCATGTGCTCCTACATGGCCTCTCACCGCTACCTTTAACAAATTGTGTTCACATATGATGCGGAGCATCCCAAGGTGATCCCCATGGACCTACCATCATCTCATCAAGTGCCTACTGGACCCATGACTCGATCACGTGCAAGAGCACTTGAAACCGAGGTGACATCTCTCCTCTCACAATTCCACTTCGATGCACATGAAGCATGGCTACTACCTCATATGGATACTTTGTGCATACTCAGGTACCATGGAGAAGCTAAGGAGCAAGGACAAGAACAAGAGGAAGATGGATGAGAAGACGGAGAAGAAGAATGTCACACCCTAGTTAGTTCAAGCATTAGAGTGTGCATCATGTTTAAATTTCTTTTAAATTTGAAATGGGGAAGGCAGAAACCCCCAACACCCCCCTTGGAAACAACTAGGGTTTGCTAAAAATATTTTCAATGAACCTGAAATGCCCTTCTAAAAAGTCCACCCTCTTTGTCTTAGGTTAGAACCTGTGGCAAAATTGGTGCACAATTTTCTAGGTCAACAGAAGGTCATTGAATTAAATCATAAGTATTTGAATTTGGGCATTTAAATGCTATAAAATAATCTAAGTGCTCAAATAATTCTGGAAGTAAATGTTTCCTGTTGGAAATAATCTAAACAGAAGCCACATTTATTTTCAGGATTTTTGGAAATGTTTTAGTATTTTATTTAAGGCTAAACAGTTGCAGTTAAATAGAAAACAAAAACAAAAATCAAAAAAAGAGAGAGAAGAAAGCCCACCTGGGCCTTACCTGTGCTGGCCCAGCCACCTGGCTCGGCCCAGCCTGCTCGCGCTGCCAGTCGTCGTCCTCCTCGCGCCAGAAGGACGCGGAGCGCGTGGCCGGCGCCCGCGGCCACACGCCGGCCACCTCCTGCTTCCGCCGACGCCCGGGAGACGCCCTGAAGTGCCACGCGACCCCCACGTCTCCCTCTCGCACTCTCTCACTCTCCCCCACGTCTCCCGCGATGGCCGAGCGCGTACCTCGCCGCCGATCGCCGTAGTTGCCACCACAGACACCCCCTCGCTCCTCCGACGAGCCCATTAGCTCCGCCTCGACTCCCTCATCCTCCCCACCGAGCCACGCATCGCCGGAGGCCTTGCATCGCCATCTTCGCCCTCGTCTTCAACCTCGGGCACCCGAGCTATCTCCGGTCGAATTCGCCGCCGCCAGGACCTCCCCGAGCCCGCTGACCCCCTCTCCGACTCTGCTGTGAGCCCCTCTTCCTTTCCCCCTAGTTCCCGTGCTCGATTACACCTCGTAGCCACCGCCCCCTCCAAGCCCGAGCGCTCCTCGCCGCTGGCCATGTCGCCGTCGTGGCTACGACCGCGTAAGCACGCGTCCGAGCGCCTCACCGTGCTCAGTGCAGCACCGGGAACCCGTAGCCACCCCCAGTTCGTCCCCCCCTACACCGTAGCCTCGAAACCGACCTCACCCGACTGCGGCGACCGCCAAGCTCGTCGCCGGCGACGTTTCCGGCCACCCCGAGCCCAACTACCACCACCAAACGCTGCGGCTCGTTCCCAGCTACCCGTAGATAGTCTTCGCCGTCGATTTGGTCACCGGAGGACCAAATCCGAAGCCCTCCGCCGTCTCGGGCCTCGCCGGCGTCGAGCCGCCGGCGAGTTGACCCAGTTTGACCCCTGGGTGGGCCCAGGAAGACCCCCCCTGAGTCTATGATAGGTGGGGCCGGTCGGCTAACTAAATTAGGATTAGTCTTAATTAATTTTAATTAAATCAGTCACTGACATGTGGGCCCAGGCCCCGCTGACAACTAATTAGTGTTAATCTAATTTTGCTAATTAGCTGAGAGGCTGACAGAAGGGGCCGACCAGTCAGGTTTGACCTGGGCTGGCGCCTTTGACGTGCTGACGTCACCCTGACGCAATGCTGACGCAGTAATTGATTTTCTGGATTTATTCTTATTCAGGAAATTCTAGAAAATAGTTCAAACTTCAAAAATTCATAGAAATTCAACAATAGCTCCAAATGAGATAAATTATATATGAAAATTTATCAGAAAAATTCAATCTATCCATCTGTAATGGTTTCATGCATGACAAAACAAGTTTACCTTGCTGTTTAGTCAGAATAATGAAATGCACTATAAATGCCATGTTTAATGAGCTAATATTTTAATCTTTGATTCAAATGAGTTCATTCCTTTCTGTTATAACTTGCATTAGGCCAAGACACATTCATATTGCCATGTCATAGCATGCATGACATTGTTGCATATCATCATGTGTTGATTGTGTTCCGATGTGTTCTTCGTGGTAGGTTCTGCCTCCGAGGATATTCACGAGTATCCAACTGAAGGGCAGTATCCCACTACCACTCCATCAGGCAAGCAACCATTGATCATTCCGATACAAACCCATGTTCTCGCTTCTGCTCTTGTTTACTGCATTAAGACAACGTGATTCAAACTGCTGTGTGTTACGGTAGTTGAACCCTTATCCTCTGCATGACCTGTCATTGCCACAGTAACTAGATGAAACCCACTAGCATGTGTAGGAGTTGATTGAGCCATGTATGTGATTCTTACCTTACTATGCCTGCTATGCTTAGAGTTGTGTCAGGTCTGGTTCATCTGGGAGATGGGCTAGAGTGAAATGCTTATGCCGGTAATGTGAGTGATGCGTTGAACATGTTTTGGTAAAGGTATCGATGAGAGGCCATGTAGGAGTACATGGTGGGTTGTTTCATTGAGGCCGTCCCTAAGAACTGAGATCTGTATGCGTGATTTAAGATTCAGCTACTACCACACATTGGGCCCTGAAATATGACCCCGCTCGACTTACTGACCCCTCTCGCCTCTGTCCAGGAGTTGCAACTAGTTTCTGGTGTTTGTAGGACATGTGTTGGCGGCCGTGCGTAGCGCTGACCCTAGGGGTGGGCTATGTTGCGGTAGATACACCGTGGCACGGTGTACCGAGTCACCCGTTTGGTGTCGCGGGAACCCTGTTCACATTGTTTGGTGCCGTTGAGGACACCCTGGCCGGATTTCCTTGCGGATGGAACCTGAATAGGTGATAAACCTGGACTAGAGACTTGTGAGGTTAGTCAGGTCATGGTCTACACCCACGTCGGTTTTCGCTTGAAGTCTGCCGAGCACATGTCGTGTGCAGACGCTAAGTGGTGGAAACATGCGTGACGAAGTACACCCCTGGAGGGTATAAACTATTCGAATAGCCGCGTCCGCGGTAAAGGACTACTTGGTTGTATATACAGTTCATAGACAAGTTAATGGATACTACTAAAAGACTCAAGATAAGCGTGAGTACCGAGGATGGCCCTCTCATAGGATGACGAGGGAGGATCCCCGGTGGAGTATTGTGTTGGTGAGTAGTGGACTCGTGTGCGAAAACTATTTTACTGGTGGAGTTCCGTAGGATAGCTTAGCCAAGAGTCAATGCTGGCTTGCTGCATCAACCCCACCGCCTTCTTGAGAATAAGCATGTACAGTAGGATCTGATGTAAGACTTGCTGAGTACCTTTGTACTCATGTTTGCTTATTTGTTGGTTTTAGACGACAACACTGCCCCCTCCGATGGGTTCAATGTAGACCTTGACGTCGATGAGTGACTAGCCACCCAGGTGGATAGACAGGCTTCGAGAAGCCTTCTTTCTTTTTAGAGTCCGTACTCAGACTAGTTGCTTCCGCACGCGCTTGTATGTTTGTATGACTTGAGTGTCGGGTCATGTGACCCCTATCTGTATGAACATGTTATGTATGGCTCTCTGGAGCCTTTAAATAAAGTACTTGAGTTGTAGAGTTTTGTTGTGATGCCATGTTGTATGTACTCATATCGGGCATATTGTGTGTATGATTGAAATGCTTGGTATGAGTGGGACCGACAATCTAGTTGTTTATCCTTGGCAGCCTTTCATATGGGGAAATGTAGTCTAGTGCTCCTCGAGCCATAGTAGTCCGCTACAGCCCGGTTCACCGGAGTCCTCCTAGCCCAGCACTACTGTTCAGGACACTTGACTGGCCGGCATGTGTTTCACTTCGTCCCTATGTCTTTCCCTTCGGGGAAATGTCACACGGTGACTTCCGGAGTCCTGCCTAGCCTGCTACAGGCCGGGGTTCCCCGGAGTCCTGTTAGCCCAATGCTACAGCCCGGAATCACTCATTGATGACCGACATGTTTGATGTGATTCATGTATGACTGTCTCCATAGGTCTGTGCCGCTTTGGGATCACGACTAGCCATGTCGGCCCGGGTTCTCTGTCATATGGATTCTAGCGACACTATCATATACGTGAGCCAAAAGGCGCAAACGGTCCCGGGCCATGGTAAGGCGACACCCATGGGATACCGTGCGTGAAGCCGCAAAGTGATATGAGGTGTTACCAGCTAGATCGATGTGACCTGGAATCGGGGTCCTGACAAGGAAGGGCTGCCGGAAAAGTATCAACCACCGGACGACCGGCCGGGACCGGTCGTCCGGCGCCTGAAGCAGCAGCCGAGTCCCAGCCAGCGGACGTCCGGTCCAGACTGGATGACCGGTGCCCTGACACCCAAATCAAACGAGCGGACGTCCGATCCAGACCGGACGACCGGTGCCCCTGCGCCCGAGGCCAATGAGCGGACGTCCGGACCCGACCAGACAACCGGCGCGACCGCACCCGAGCCAAAGTCAGCGGAAGTCCAGAGCCTCCGGACGTCCGGCACCCCCATCACAGAGCGGAACCAGCGGACGACCGGAGGACACCGGACGTCCGCCAGATCCTGAGACACCGGACGACCGGTCCCCAGCGGACGTCCGGTACCTGTCTGCGCATGGTGTTTGGGCCCGAGGCCCATGTACCCCTTCACTTCGCCCCCATTTGCACTTAGACTATAAATAAACCCCCATTCATCCTAGCTAGGGTTAGCATTGGTTTAGCTCATTTGAGAGATAGAGCATTGCTCATCCATATCAGATCAACTCCTCGAGAGAGACCGCGGCCCCTCTTCGGAGAAGATCTACCTTGGATTCAAGACCCCTTTTCAAGGGAAGATCCCCTTGTGGATTCAAGACCTCCTTACGGAGAAGAACCGGTTACCGTGTATCATCCCTAGTTGTCCGTGGATTCCTGTATCTTTCTATGTACTCGAGAATCTAGCCCATGTGTGACTTATTCATGTCGGTTTAGTGATTTCCTCTTGTTTTTTCCTTCCATTCATCCTCGTGTTCTTCGTGTTTCCCCCGGGATCCACTCCTTTCGTGAAAGATCGGGCAATTAGGGTCTCTACCCTACATCATCTTGGTATCATGAGCAAGGTTGATCACGATTTCGGAGCCCCCTCTTCGTTTTTCTAGCTTGATTTTGTTGTTTTTCGTCCCAATCCGAAAATCCCCACAAAAATATCCCCAAAATTTTTTCTTGTGTTTTGTGAGTTTTGATGATGTTTCCCCCACCATCCCCACCTCGAAATCCCTCCCAAATTCCCCATATTCCGCCCAAAACCGCCGCCCAGATCTGAAATTTCGTGTTGACCCTGACCACCAGACGACCGTCACTACACCGGACATCCGACCTTAGCGGATGACCGGCGACCGGACATCCGTCCACTTCCGGACGACCGCCGTTTCCACCACATCATCCGCTACACCACCTCCAACTTCCGCAAAACCGTTCCAATATCCCAACCCACACCACCACTTAACAGCTACCTACTCCGACGATTTTAGTCACCTTTGGTTTTGAGAATTTGAGTTGCAGTACCGTATCCTTTTGTGTTTCGGCTATCTAGGTATGGTTCGACATCGACATCACCGCCGCTCATCTTCGCCACGGACGCGTCATCAACAACGACCACCTCGACTACGACTTGGTATTCGTGCCTCCATTTTGACACCATACCGGAAGCAAGACCGGTAACCTCATCTTGGTATTGGACATATCACTCTTGCCATTACATTGATAGCCATCATCGCCTTACTCCTTTGCGTTGCTTACCCATTGAGACTAGCCATTGAGTATTGCCGGCAACGAGACTTGTGCACATTAGTGATCATACTTCCCATAGCATACATACATACATCATTGTTGCCTATATTGGTATCATCTCTTGTGTCACAAAGTTGTCATCGCATACTCACTTGCTATCTTGGTTCGTCAAGCATTGCATGAGAAAAGAGCTCAAACATCAAGGAGCCAACCAAGCTTTTAAGCAAAGAGGAAAGATAAGCAAAGAGCTTTTAATCAAGAACCATAGCATCATACAACATTAAGATTGTCATACTCGATCATCTTGGATCATATCATAGCAACACCTTGCATAAAACATATTTGGGATAGAAGTCGTTGCATTTTTGCTAAGTAGGTTGTGCACAAGTTCTTGTATCCGCCTATCGTGCAATCGTGCTAGTGTATCTCTAGTGTTGTGCAACAAGAGCATTTTTGTGGATTCCACATGTTGGCTCACCCTTGGTTGCACAACCCCACTTATCTTTTTGCGTGTGTGTTTCCATGTACCGTATATGCCTGGTCTACTTGTTACATTGCATCTTACGAATCTTCTCCAACATTATTGAATCTTGCTTACATTCACATTAAAAAATTGTGCCACCATAAGCTTTTACATGTGTAGGTGTGAAAAACCGACGAGAATTCATACCAATTGGGCTATTTCCTTGTCCTACATTGGAGTGATCATCGATTCACTTTAAACTTCGGTCAAGGTACAATTAGTATTCGTTCTTCTCTTTCTACCACTCACACTTGTCTTGGAATGATGGATAGGCCAAGTACTTCTACCAACCCACTCTTCATGGAACAAGACGAATACATTAACTCCTTCGTCACCAAGAGTCACCTCTTTGGTGCACAACGTGCTTTGCATCAAGAGCAACAAGCTATGAGTGAACGCATCGACAACCTTGCTGCTGACTTGCGACTTTCCGAGCAACGTACAAGGGAATACTTCGACCACAAGCTCGATGATCACAAGCAAGAGAATGATGCAAGGATGGATGAGATTCGCGCTTTGTTGCTCAATCGCTCTTCTTCCCCTTCAAGAAGGAGCCGTTCAAGTCGCCATTCCGACTCAAGTACACCGACATCGAACACTCTTCGTCGAGCCGCACGCATCGACCGTCAAGAAAACCTCAATCCGCTTCAGGATACCGACTCTCAAGAGCGCCGATGACGTCAAGCCGAAGAAGCCTTTGCGCTAGCTCGAGAACAGCAATAACAACACCAACGTGAAGAGGAAGAACATGTGCGTCTACACCAAAATGCACAAAGATGTCGAGGCTCAACGTCAAGAACAACAACTCCGTGACGCTCAAGCACTTGAGGCGCAACAAGCTCTACGTGATGCGAGTCGAGCCGTTGCTGACCGAGGCCGACAAGCACGTGAACAAGAGGAGGCACTTCGCGAAGAACTTCATGAACGACGATTTCAAGCTCGCGTGCATCATCAAGTTCCCGCTCGAGCTCGACGCGTTCCTCCACAAGCTCGCCAAGACCATCAAGTTCATCAAGAGCATGACGACAATGGGAATCCTCCGCGACAAGAGCAACACGAGGTTGACAACCCTCCGCGTCAAGAGCACCACAAGTTGGACAATCATCTTCAACATGGGCGTCATCATCCCCGACCCCAACACAATGAAGAGTAATGCTACGGCAAGCTCAAGATCACCATGCCCAAGTTCAACGGAATCAGCGATCCCGAAGAATACCTTTCATGGGAATTGAAAGTTGACAAGATCTTCCGTTTGCACAATTATGAAGAAGACAAGAAGATCGTGATGGCATCCCTTGAGTTCCAAGACCATGTCCTCATTTGGTGGGAACAAGTCATTGAGCGCCGCGAGGCAAGAGGTGATCCGCCCATCACTACTTGGGCACAAATGAAGGATGTCATGAGAGCACGCTTCGTGCCTACCTACTACAACCGCGACCTCTTCAAGAAACTCCAACAACTCAAGCAAGGAACCAAGAGCGTTGAAGAATACTACAAGGAGATGGAGATTGCAATGATAAGAGCCAATGTGACGGAAGATGATGAGCAAACTATGGCACGTTTCTTGAATGGACTCAATCATCCTATCAAGAAGATCGCCGACTTCCAACCATACTCAAATCTCATCGAGCTCGTGCACCAAGCTACCAAAGCGGAACGCCAAGTGGAAGATGACTTCAAGTATGCCAAGTTCTCATCCAAGTCCTATGGTTTCTCCAATAACCAAGCTTCAACGACTCTAACACCGACTACAAGACCGTCTACTTCCAACATCGACAAGTCGACTTCCAAGAAAGCTTTGTCAACTACAAGTCATCCTCCTACGAGCAACTTCAAGCCGAGAGCTTCATCATCATCTACCCCAACCGATGAGACCGTCAAGACGAGTTCCTTCAAGTGTTTCACTTGCGGAGGCCGAGGCCACAAGTCCTATGAGTGCACCATCAAGCGCACCATGATCTTCAACGATGATGGCACTTATGATTCCATGAGCGAAGGAGAAATGGAAGCCCTTGAGCAAGTCGCCATGCACCGCCAAGTGAACAATGAAGAAGAACAAGTATTTTGTGATGAAGACTCAAATCCCGCACTTGTTTTCTCCAAAGTCTTGACTCTCCAACATCACCAAGAAGAACACCAAAGATGCACCATATTCCACACCAAGGCCAGCATCAATGGACGATCCGTCAAGGTCATCATCGATGGAGGGAGTTGTCACAATCTCGCAAGTGAAGAACTTTGCTCCAAACTCCAATTACCCAAGACGAAGCATCCACATCCATACAAAGTGCAATGGATTAGTGACTCCGGCACTATCCAAGTCGAGCACCGAGTACAAGTCTCCTTCAAAATCGGCACCTACGAAGACACCTTTGAGTGCGACGTCATCCCAATGACCGTTTGCCATCTTCTCCTTGGACGGCCATGGCAATTCGATAGACTAATCGTCCACAATGGGCATACAAACCACTCTAGCTTCAGGATGCAAGGAAAGGAGTTTGTGTTACAACCTATGTCTCCAAACCAAGTGAGCGCCGATAAGCAAGCCACCCATCATGGAGAGAATGGTGAGAGAGTGAGCCACCAAAAAGAGAGCGAGTGCCACAAGCCCAAATTGAGTGCCTCCACGATGAGCGAAAACAAGAACTTCGTTCTATTTGCCACCAAACGTGAGATGAGAGAAGTGTGTGAGAACCCATCTAGTGTCCTACACTACGTCCTCGTGTGCAAGGACAATACACCACAAATAACACTTCTCACACTCTTCCTCTAGTGTTGTCTTCTCTTTTCTAGGAATTTCAAGATGTTTTCCCCGATGAGCTACCTCCGGGACTACCTCTACTACGAGGCATTGAGCACCGCATCGACCTCATCCCCGGAGCACCACTTCCGAACAAAGCTCCCTACCGCGTCAACCCCGAAGAAACCAAAGAAATCCAAAGGCAAGTAAAGCATCTCATAGACCATGGTCTTGTGCGTGAAAGTTCGAGCCCTTGTGCCGTACCAGTCATTATTGTGCCAAAACGTGACGGTAGCTTTCGCATGTGCTCCGATTGTAGACCTATCAATGCTATCACCATTCGCTATAGGTACCCCATTCCATGCCTAGATGATATGCTAGATGAGCTTAGTGGTGCCACAATATTTTCCAAATTTGATGTTAAGAGTGGTTAGTATCAAATCCGCATACAAGAGGGTGATGAATGGAAAACCCCATTTAAAACCAAGTTTGGTTTGTATGAGTGGTTAGTCATGCCTATGGGCCTCTCGGAAGCACCGGGCACTTTTATGCGCCTTATGAATCATGTCTTTCGCCCTTACCTTGGTATATTTCTTGTGGTTTACTTCGATGAATTCTTGTGTTTAGCAAATCTATCCAAGAGCATGTCACCCATGTCCGCACCGTTTTGCAAACTCTTAGGAAAGAGCGCCTCTATGCTAATATGGAGAAATGCCTTTTTGGTGTTGATAAGCTCATTTTCTTGGGTTTTGTGGTCTCTTCTAAGGGTGTTCATGTAGATGAGTCCAAGATCAATGCTATTAATACTTGGCCGCAACGAACCAACTTGCATCAAGTGCGTAGTTTTCTTGGTCTTGCTGGTTTCTATCGTCGCTTTGTGAAGGATTTTAGCACCATTGCTTCGCCTTTGCATGCTTTGAGCAAGAAGAATGTGCCATTTATTTGGGGACCATCCCAAGATACCACATTGAATGAGCTTAAGAATTTGCTTACTCATGCTCTCGTGCTTGATTTACCCAACTTCAACAAGACTTTTGAGATTTATTGCGATGCTAGTGGTAACGGCATAGGAGGTGTGTTAACGCAAGAGAAGTGCCCCATAGATTATTGTAGCGAGAAACTTTCCGGAGCGCAACTCAACTATCCCATCTATGACAAAGAGATATATGCTTTAGTCCGCGTTTTACATAAATGGGAACATTACCTTCGTCCCCATGAGTTTATCATTCATACCGGTCATGATACTCTCAAGTATCTCAAGGGTCAAACTAAGTTGAACAAGCATCATGCTAAATGGAGTGAATTCATTGAGTCTTTTCCCTATGTCATCAAGTACATCAAGGGTAAAGAAAACATCGTAGCGGGTGCTCTTTCCCGCATATGCATGCTAGTCACGCAACTTGAGTTAGATGTCATTGGCTTCGACCATATCAAAGAATTATATGCGCACGATGAATCTTTTGCCACTCCTTATGCCAAGTGTTTGTCGAATACAACGTGGGAACGCTATTACATCAAAGACGGATATCTTATGCAAGCTAACAAACTTTGCATCCCCAAGTCATCCCTTCATTTGTTGCTTTTGCAGGAATCACATGGAGGAGGCTTAATGGGACATTTCGGACGCGACAAGACATTTGCCACGCTCTCGAAGAGCTACTTTTGGCCAAAGATGTTTCGGGACGTCAATCGCTTCACCTACCGATGTTCGACATGCCGCAAAGCTAAGTCCAAAGCTCAATCTCATGGTCTCTATATGCCTTTACCAATTCCATACCAAACTTGGGAGGACATAAGCATGGACATTGTACTTAGTTTGCCTAGAACTCGCAATGGGAAAGATTCCATATTTGTCGTTGTGGACCGTTTCTCCAAAATGGCACATTTTATTCCTTGTCACAAGATAGACGATGCTTCACATGTTGCTAATCTCTTTTGTAGGGAAATAATGCGTCTCCATGGTGTGCCAAAGACAATTGTCTCGGACCACGACGTCAAGTTCCTTAGCTATTTTTGTAAAACCCTATGCTCCAAGCTCGGAATAAATCTACTCTTCTCCATGGTGTACCATCCTCAAACCAACGGCCAAACGGAGGTGACAAACCGCACACTCTCCGCTCTACTTTGAGTACTCATCAAGAATAACATCAAGAGTGGGAGGAGTGCCTACCTATCACCGAGTCCGCCTACAACCGAGCAAGACACTCAACAACCGGCAAGTCGCCTTTCGAGGTCGTTTACGGATTCAACCCATTGTCACCATTGTACATTCTTCCTCAACCACTCTGAGAGTGCATCAATTTGGACGCAAGTGCGCGTGTGACACATCTCAAGAAGATGCATGAAGATACAAGAAACACCATCGAGCGCCAAGCCCAACGCCTTGCGACCAAGCTCAACTTCAACAAGCCACCTATGGTCTTCAACACTGGTGATCGAGTGTGGCTACAACTTCGCAAGGACCGCTTCCCACAAGAACGCAAATCCAAGCTTCGACCATGAGCGGATGGACCCTTCAAGGTGCTTGCACGCTACAACGACAATGCTTACAAGATCGACCTCCCACGCGACAAGTACAACGTGAGCGACATCTTCAACGTCAAAGATCTCTCTCCCGTCCATGGTGATGGAGATTTTGATCCGAGGACGGATCTTCCCCAAGGGAGGGGAGATGATGCGGAGCATCCCAAGGTCATCCCCATGGACCTACTATCGTCTCATCAAGTGCCTACCGGACCCATGACTCGATCACGTGCAAGAGCCATTGAAACCGAGGTGACATCTCTCCTCTCACAATTCCACTTTGATGCACATGAAGCCTGGCTACTACCTCATATGGATATTTTGTGCATACTCAGGTACCATGGAGAAGATAAGGAGCAAGGACAAGAAGAAGAGGAAGATGGACGAGAAGACGGAGAAGAAGAAGGGCTGCCGAAAAAGTCCCACCCACCGGACAACCGGCCGGGACCGGACGTCCGGCGCCTGAAGCAGCAGCCGAGTCCCAGCCAGCGGAAGTCCGGTCCAGACCGGACGACCGGTGCCCTAACACCCAAAGCAAACGAGCGGACGTCCGGTCTAGACCGGAAGACCGGTGCCCCTGCGCCCAAGGCCAATGAGCGGACGTCCGGACCCGACCGGACGACTGGCGCGACCGCACCCGAGCCAAAGTCAACTGAAGTCCGGAGCCTCCGGACGTTCGGCACCCCCATCACGGAGCGGAACCAGCGGACGACCAGAGGACACCAGCCGTCCGGTAGCTCCTGAGACACCGGACGACCAGTCCCCAGCGGACGTCCGGTACCTGTCTGCGCACAGTGTTCGGGCCCGAGGCCCATGTACCCCTTCACTTCGCCCCCATTTGCACTTATACTATAAATAGACCCCCCCCCATTCATCCTAGCTATGGTTAGCATTGGTTTAACTCATTTGAGAGATAGAGCATTTCTCATCCATATCGGATCTACTCCTCGAGAGAGACCGCGGCCCCTCTTCAGAGAAGATCTACGTTGGATTCGAGACCCCTTTTCAAGGGAAGATCCCCTTATGGATTCAAGACCTCCTTACGGAGAAGAACCGGTTACCGTGTATCGTCCCTAGTTGTCCGTGGATTCGTGTATCGTTCTATGTACTCGAGGATCTAGCCCATGTGTGACTTATTCATGCCGGTTTAGTGATTTCCCCTTGTGTTTTCCGTCCGTTCATCCTCATGTTCTTCGTGTTTCCCCCGGGATCCGCTCCATTCGTGAAAGATCGGGCGATTAGGGTCTCTACCCTACATCAACACCCTTAACTCTCAGCACCAGAACATATTGTAACATTCCAATTCATTCCCGATGAATCAGACATGACATACTCTAAGCAACTCCTACACTTGCTAGTGGGTTTTAACTATTTACTGTGGCAATGACAGGTCATGTAGAGGATAGGGGTTCAACTACTGTAGCATAAAGTAGCAGTTGAATCGTTGTTGTCCTAATGCAATAAATGAGAGCAGGAGCGAGAGAGTAGTATTGTATCGAAATGAACAAGGGGGTTTGCTTGCCTGGTAGATCAACAGGGGGCACTGCTCCTCTGACAGGTACTCTGGATCAGCCTCCAGAGCAGGACCTATCGAGAAGGAATGGTGTCGATAATCAAACACAAGCATATGCAAGAATATGATGCATGATCATGGCATGAATATGTGATGCTGATTGAGCCAATGCAACTAGCTTTTACTTGGGTGAAATCCATTTGAACAAAAGATTCAAATGCATCTCCATAATAAGCTCTTTATATAAGCCATTTTAGTGTTTCACTGATACAGTATGTATAAGTTAGTTTGACATGCATGAAACTTGTACAGATGGATAGATTGAATTTTTCTGATAATTTTTCATATATAAATTATTTCAATCTGAGCTACGGTTGAATTTATATGATTTTCTGAAGTTTATATCAATTTCTGGAATTTCCTGATTTATTTTAATACCAGAAAATGATATATTGCGTCAGCACAGCGTCATGATTACGTCAGCAGGTCAATGACGCTGACCAAGTCAAACCTGACGTGTGGGGTCCACATGTTAGTGACTCAGTTAGTTAACAGGGGGGTTTATTTAGTCTAGTTAGGACTAGTGGGCGCCGGGCCCACTGGTCAGTGACTAACTAGCTAACTAACATAGATTAATTAGTGTTAAACTAATACTAACTAAAAAGTTAGGGGGGTGGCCCACGCATCAGTGACACAAGGGGGAGGTCAAACCCCGGTCAGCGGGTCAAAACCCACCGGCGGCTTGACGCCGGCGAGGCCCGAGACAGCGGCACGGCTCGAAAAACGCCCACAGGGCACGGGCGAGGCTGTTCTTGGGCTTGTTGGAGAGCTCTTGCAGGCGTGCATCTAGTGGTGGTGGAGGCCGGGTCTATGGTGGCCGGAGCCAACGACGGCGAGCAAGTCCGCGGCGGCCGGAATTCGATCAAGCTCGGGGTCGACGTTGCGGTGCATGGGAGGACTAGCTGATGGTGGTGTTGGGTTTCTGGGAGCATGCTAAACACGTAGCAGTGCTCGGACGCGGAGGTTGCTAGCCTATTCGCCGGTGACGACAAGCGCGGCGGCGGTGAGCTCTCGGGTCCGGTGGCTAGCACGCCTATAGCACGCAAATGAACATGGGAGAGGGGGGGAAAGATGGCGGGGCTCACGGCGATCACGAAGAGGGGCTCAGCTTGCTCGGGGACGGCTTGGCGACGGCGAATTAAATGTCGGCGGTGATCGGCTCCCGAGGTTGAAGACGGTGGCGCTCGGAGATGACGAGGGAGACGATGCGGAGCGTCTGGGCAGGAAGCGAGAGCGAGGCCGTGGCGGTGGGCGCGGCAATGGCGAGCGGTGGTGACGGCGGCGCTTGGGCGTTCGCAGGAGGGAACGAGAGAGGGAAGGGAAGGGAACAAGAGAGAGTGGGAGAGGTGCGGGGCGGCGCGTTGCGTCGATCGGGACGGCCAGGGCGAGGGGGAGCCAGGCAGGCAGGCAGCTCGCGTCTGTCCTCCTGGCGGGAGGAAGACGACTAGGGAGGTGGCAGGTGGGCTGGGCTGGCCAACTGGGCCGGCCAGGCTGCACAGTGCTGGGCCAGCACGGGAGCTGGCCGCTGGTAAGTTTTTCTCTAATTTTGTTTTATTTTCTATTTTTCTGACATTTGTTTGGTTTAATAAAAATACTAAACCATTTTATTTTCTTATGCCAATTTTTTTCAGGGGCTAGTGGTATTATTCCAGAGCTCCTCAACTACTGGCATAATTTTTGGACATATATCATATATATATAACATATATATCCAAAGAAAATAATTATGCATTAATTCCAAATGGCCAAAATAACTATTTATGAGCTCCTAAAAATATTTGTTAGAATTTTACCTCTGACCAATATTTTCAAAAAGCAACATGAACATTTTCTTGGACCTTTTAGGAGCAATTTTTATCTGGGTCATTTCCAGAAATGATTCTGAGGGTTTCACAAATCCCCATTTCAAATTTAAATGGCATTGAAACATGATGCACACATGACTAGCTAGTCTAGGTCATACCACAACTAGGTATGTGACACCTGATAGCCCAACACTACTGCTCCAGAACACTTAGACTGGCCGACATGTGATCCTCTTCGTTCATGTGTCTGTCCCTTCGGTGAAATGTCACGCGGTGACTCCCGGAGTCCTGTTAGCCCAGTTGCTACAGCCCGAATTCACACGCTGATGACCGCCACGTTCGATGCTGGTTCATGTATGCCTGTCCCCATAAGTTAGTGCCACTTTGGGTTCACGTCTAGTCATGTCGCCCCGGGTTCTCTGTCATATGGATTCTAGCAACACTATCATATACGTGAGCGAAAAGGCGCAAACGGTCTCGGGCCAGTTAAGGCGACACCCGTGGGAATACCGTGCGTGAGGCCGCAAAGTGATATGACGTGTTACATGCTAGATCGGTGTGACCTAGAATCGGGGTCCCGACAGATTATTCCCTTAAGTGGAAGAAAGAATTACTTTTGACATAGAGATCACTGAGACTCTTTATACCAGCCTAAGGCAATCACAATCAATCATTTGAAGGAGTTCAAAAGAATGACATACTTCGACTAGAATGGATGATGTGGACTACCTTGTTGAAGACAACGTGATGGATGATTTTTCTTATCATCGAAAATGGATGGGATCCATTGTAGGTCCACTATGGAAGATGATCTTGGGCAGCAACTGCTGAGAAAGGCAGCCCATGGGGACCTGGCATGATGGCGGTGCAAGGTGGTAACAAAATGCAACTGTTGGGAATGTTCCAACCATCATATCCGCCTGAGATTCAGATCCGATTGGTGATAGGATACTTCAGACCCAGCATGTCTGAAAAGAGAGTTTGCAACCCAAATCGATGAGATGACGTTGCAAGATTCTCGAGAACGAACTACAATAGCAAGCTCCAAAACATGAGTTGGTTCTGCTACATACATGTCAGCATGTTTTCCAAGACAAGCATGACCACATAGTAGTCTTATAATAAAAAATTACCAAGTTCAGGTGGGGAACCATCATCAAGGATACCGAAGTCTTGTGCATTACCATGGATTAGCATTTAACTCCTCTTCATAGAACAAAACAATCAGTGGCTTGGTGTGCTAGGAACACATATGGAGTGGTGGCGGCCAACGTATTAAACCATAGAGCACTTCGCACGTGCATGACTAACTTGGGATGACTCCAGAGAAGCAACATGGACTCTCTCGAATTCACGGCGGCAACTTGCATCAAATGCACATGAATTAGAGGAATTCACTTCTTTCATCGGAACATATACTTCATGAGCTGGCACGAAGGAGAAGCTTACCAAACTTTCCAACACTAGCTTGATGTTCAACATGAATCATGGAGGAATATAATGTTGTTGATGGGCTCAACAACAAGTCATCCAAATTACCATATAAATGGAACTCCATAATTATGTGGACAAGGACATAGCATTGGTCAGACCAAAGATATAATGGTGTATGCTCAAGGAATCAACCACGAGTACGACAACATTACGATCATCGTTGGTTCTGATTCGATTTGACGATAGCCCGTACTCAAATCAAAGTTTTGATAAGACAATAGGTCCAACATCTGATCACATGGACCAATCGATGAAGATATCATCTTTCTTCAGCTAACACACAAACACAAAGGATATCCCTTTAAATGAACTAAGTTAGGCAAGCTTTTATCTTCCAACTCTCCAAGTTGTTGTTTGTCTTAACCAACTAGCTCAGGGGTATCCAACACAGATTCTTGGGGAAGGGTGGTTTACAAGAAACTAACTTCAACATAGCGGTCAGGTGATAACCTGGTAACACTTCCGAGAAGATATTCGGAAAATCACGAACCACCATATGTTACTAAGCTCGAGAACAATCTTGCTTTTCAAGGCAAGACGATGTGATCAAAAGAGCGAGGGATTAATATAACCCCAACTCATTGATCGAAGAGTGCAACAGGAAGATGGACTAGGCAGCCCAATCAATCTTAGGATGGTGATTCAATAACCAGCGTGCTAAGAATGAGAGTATTGTCCATTAACTACCAAGCAACGGAGTTGGTAGGAGTATTGATTTCACGCATCACAATTAACTTGTCGATATTCCCGAAATAATAACACGGAGACTAGAGAATGAATGATGATGCCGAGAAGTATCACTGTATCAAGAGTTCATAGGAGGTGGTGCAATTCCCATGACAATCCTGACATAAAGGGGATAATGCTCCAGGGTAGAACAGAACAAAAGATGGATTGACGTTTTGATCTGCGGAATACAACTACTTTGACCCAATCTTGGATATGGATGAGGTACTGGGAATTCATTTCTCCTAGTCATTCCAGAATAGAATGGCTTGACGGACCATAAAAATAATAGGCATCGATGACACGAATGCACAACTACACCTAGCTATCAATTGGTATACAATAGTCGAAAAACAACTAAAGAAGGACAACTCAAGGAACATATAACTTTCTGAGTTGTGGATGCATGGATTAGTATGTCGAGCGAGTTCAACATATTTCCTCTAGATAATCCATGCAGAAGGTAGGATTGGCAGAGTCACAACTATTGAACGGAGAACTCATCAACAGTACTCTGATTGTGATCTTTTGGTTCAAAAGAACTTCTGCCATATTGGTTCATGGTATTGGAAGAAGGATTTACCACGGACCTCAAGGACTATTATAAAGGTTATAATATCCTAAAGGAACGAGCAAACACTATCAATAGGTGGTAGGTGGAGTGAATCTTGGGTTCAAGAACCCAGGAAAAGAATACCTACTACTAAATAGCATCACGAGATGCTCTCGAGAATGGCTGCCAGAATAATCACACTGGGAATACAAATCAAAGCTAGATTACTGGGTGGTTCTCTAAGACACCTAGGGTCACAATAATAGCTCCAACATATATGTCGAGGCAATGAAGTACTTCAACACACTGATTGGTGTGGTTAATCTGGCCAAAAGGAACATCGGGAACGGAAAGAAGAGAGTTGCAAATGCATCATATTATTTCGAAACCTGGGATGACTCGGACAGAATAACAGCTGTAAATGCTCAAAAATATTTGAGACATCTTGCAAAATGGTGCCATAACCACTCAACATCACAATAGCAATGTTCTGAGACCAACTGTTAACACGCAGAAGTACTAGTAACTGAACTGAGGCTCGAATCCATCAATCATGTAAGTCTACGGATTAGTAACATGTGATCTTGATAGAAAGATGAGAAGCCTAGTTCTTAAACCCCGTAGAAGAGAAGAGGGTGACCCAGATCAGAAGGGCATAAGGTAAAGGAGTAAAAAGAGCCTTACGTTCCCATCCACGATCAACTCCCTTATATAACTAAAGCACTTCTAGACTCAACTTGGACCAGTTTGGCTTGGTAATCCTACATGCAGTTAGGCTCTAATACCAAAGCTGTCAGCACCCCGATCCTAACCCACATCGATCTAGCATGTAACACATCATATCACTTTGCGGCCTCACGCACGATATTCCCACGGGTGCCACCTTACCTGGACTGGGACCGGTTGCACCTTTTGGCTCACGTATATGATAGTGTCACTAGCATCCATATGACAGAGAACCAGGGCCGACATGACTAGTCATGAACCCAAAGTGGCACTAACTTACGGGGATAGGCATACATGAAGCAACATCGAGCATGTCGGTGAGCAGCGTGTAAATCCGGGCTATAGCAACTGGGCTAACAGGACTCCGGGAACCCGGGCTGTAGCAGGCTACCAGGACTTCGGGTGTCATCGCGGGACATTTCCCTGAAGGGACATACATAGGAATGAAGTATCTCACATGTCGGCCAGTCTAGGTGTTCTGGAGCAGTACTACCGGGCTAGCAGGACTCTGGTAAACCGGGCTGTAGCGGACTACCATGGCTCAGTGGAAGCACCAGACTACATTTTCTCATAAAAGAGGCTACCAAGGATAGACAACTAGGTTGTCGGATCCCACACATACCAAGCATTTCAAAATCATACACACAATATGCTCGATATGTGCAAGTACAACATGGCACCACAACAAGACTCTACGACTCAGAGTATTTATTCATTAGGCTCCGAGGAGCCAAGTATTACAAACATGGGTCTCATGACCCAACATACATAGCATACAAGCGTCAAGCAGAAGCATGAACATGTCTGAGAATAGACAACTACAAATGAAAAAGGCTGAGAAGCCTGACTATCTACAAGACCCTCCCAAGGTATAAGATCGTAGCTGAGGTAACAAGCTAAACGTCGAAGTCCATGCGGAACTACTAGTGAGACTGACGTCTCTCTGCAAAAACATAAATTAAGCAAACGTGAGTACAAATGTACCTAGCAAGACTTACATCAGAACTAGCTACATATGCATCAGTATCAACAAAGGGGTGGTGGAGTTTGACTGCAGCAAGCTAGCTTTGACTCGGTGGCTATCCTGAACTACAACTGCAAGTAACTCTTTTGAGGTGGCGCACACGAGTCCACATATTCACCATATCAATACACCACCATGGATCCGCTCCTGTCTCCCTACGAGAACGCCATCCATAGCACTCATGCTTATCTTGTGCATTTTAGAGTATCCACTTTCACTTGTCTATGAACTATACAGGCAACCTAGAAGTCCTTTACCGCGGACGCGGCTATTTGAATAAATCATGTTAACCCTGCAGGGGTGTACTTCTTCACACACACTCTCGCCACTTACCACCATGTACACGTCATGTATCTCGCCAACCTTCAAGCGGAAGCCTGGTGAGGGGGTCGGGCACGACCTGACTAACCACACAAGTCTCCAGTCCAGGTTTATCGCCTATTCGGGTTCCATCCGCAAGGAGATCCGACCGGGGTGTTGCTCACGGCCCCAAACGATGTGTACAGGGTTCCAAGCCCACCAAACGGGCAACTCCTGGTATACCCAGCCATGGTGCCTAGTCTGTCCCAAGCCCACCTGTACTGGGTGCCACTTGGTAGACTACTAACACAACCTACAAATACCAGAAACTAGTTGCAACTCCTGGACAGAGATCAGGTTGATTAATAACTCGAGAGAGCTTGGAGTGCCCGAAGGCCAATGTGTGTTAGTAGTTGATCATAGATCACAAATACAAAACTCAGTTCCTGAGGACGGTTTCAATGAGACAACCCACCATGTACTCCTACATGGCCTCTCACTACTACCTTTACAAAATCGTGTTCACACACTTAGCTCTCAATAGTAGGACATGTTCACCACATTCCAATTCATCCCCGATGAATCAGACCTGACTCAACTCTAAGCAATAGCAGGCATAACAACAAGCATGAATGAGTAGGCACATCAGGGCTCAAACGACTCCTACTCATGCTAGTGGGTTTCATCTATTTACTGTGGCAATGACAGGTCATGCAGAGGAAAGGGGTTCAACTACAGCAGCATGTAATAGTTGAATCGTTGTTGTCCTAATGCACTAAAAGAGAGCAGAAGCGAGAGAGTGGGATTGTATCAGAATGAACAAGGGGGTTTTGCTTGCCTGGCAATTCTGAAGATAGTACATCTCTTCATCGGTGTCATCAAACTCATCGTCGGAACAACGTCTATTGAGGGGGAACAACACCGACAAACAGAGAAGGAACACAATCAATGCAATGTGACAATATGATGCATGAGCAGGACATGGCAACATGATGTGATTTGAGCTTATGCAACTAGCAGCAATTTAAATGGAGTTGCTTTGAACACAAGATTCAAATTCAAACCCCATATGTGGATATTCTAAAGCCATTCATTTGATTTTCCCTAAACAGTAGTCATAAGTTGTTCCAACATTCATGAAAATGATACAGATGGATATATTGGATTTTTCTGATCATTTTTCGTATATAAAACTTTGCATTTGGAGTTACAGATTAATTTCTATGATTTTTAGAAGTTTTGGGAATTTTCTGAAAATAATAAATCATTTATGATTTATTAAAATCCCAGAAAAACTTTACTACATCAGCACCACGTCATGCTAACCTCAGCAGGTCAGCAGCACTAGTCCAGGTTAAACCTGAACAGTGGGGCCCACTGGTCAGTGACTCAGTTAGTTAACTGAGTTGATTAGTGTTAAACTAATCCTATCTAAAATGTTAGCAGGGCTGGGCCCACTTGTCACCGGTTCATCTAATTAACTAAGTTAATTAACCCTAACCAAACTAACACTAATTAAGCAGGGGCCTGGGCCCACACGTCAGGGATCTAGGGGAGGTCAAACCCCCTGGTCAGCGGGGTCAAACCCGCCGGCGATTAGCCATCAGCGAGGTACGAGATGGCGGCGATGCGCGGAACCGCAGCACAGGCCATGGTTCGAGGCGCAGATGGCACCATTGGAACCCCGAGCCTCGTCCAAGTCGGCTGGTGCTAGTGGGGTCGCCGGAGACGACCTAGATCGACAGCGGTGTCTGCTTCCGCGGCGGCGGGAGTTCGGGCGCAGACGGTGGCGATGCTACGGTGCACTAGAGGAGAAGCTGAAGAGTGCTATGATATGTCTCCAACGTATCTACTTTTCCAAACACTTTTGCCCTTGTTTTGGACTCTAACTTGCATGATTTGAATGGAACTAACCCGGACTGACGTTGTTTTCAGCAGAATTGCCGTGGTGTTATTTTTTGCAGAAATAAAAGTTCTTGGAATGACCTGAGAATCAACGGAGAATTATTTTGGAATATATAAAAAATACTGGAAGGAAGATCCACGTCAGGGGGGGCTCCACTTGTCCACGAGGGTGGGGGCTGCACCCTACCCCCCTAGGCGCGCCCCCCTACCTTGTGGGCCCCCTGACGCTCCACCCACCTCAACCCTGACTCCATATATTCACTTTCAGGGAGAAAAAACCATAGAGAAGGATTCATCGTGTTTTACGATACGGAGCCGCCGCCAAGCCCAAAACACTCTCGGGAGGGCTGATCTGGAGTCCGTTCGGGGCTCCGGAGAGGGGAATTCGTCGCCATCATCATCATCAACCTTCCTCCATCACCAATTTCATGATGCTCACCGCCATGCGTGTGTAATTCCATCGTAGGCTTGCTGGACGGTGATGGGTTGGATGAGATTTATCATGTAGTCGAGTTAGTTTTGTTAGGGTTTGATCCCTAGTATCCACTATATTCTGGGATTCATGTTGCTATGCTTAATGCTTGTCACTAGGGCCCGAGTGCCATGATTTCAGACCTGAACCTATCATGTTTTCATCCATATATGAGAGTTCTTGATCCTATCTTGCAAGTCTATAGTCACCTACCATGTGTTATGATCCGGCAACCCCGAAGTGGCAATAATTGGGACCACTCCCGGTCATGACCGTAGTTTGAGGAGTTCATGTATTTACTATGTGTTAATGCTTTGGTCCGGTACTATATTAAAAGGAGGCCTTAATATCCCTTAGTTTCCATTAGGACCCCGCTGCCACAAGAGGGTAGGACAAAAGTTGCCATGCAAGTTCTTTTCCATAAGAACGTATAACTATATTCGGAATACATGCCTACATTACATTGATGAATTGGAGCTAGTTCTGTGTCACCCTATGTTATGACTATTACATGATGAACCGCATCCGATATAATTCTCCTTCACTGATCCATTGCCTACGAGCTTTTCCATATGTTGTTCTCCGCTTATTTCCTTTTCTGTTGCTATTGTGATCCTCACTATAAAACACCAAAAATATTACTTTTGCTACCGTTACCTTTTACCACCGTTACCACTACTATCATATTACTTTGCTACTAAATACTTTGCTGTAGATATTAAGTTATCTAGGTGTGGTTGAATTGACAACTCAGCTGCTAATACTTGAGAATATTCTTTGGCTCCCCTTGTGTCGAATAAATAAATTTGGGTTGAATACTCTACCCTCGAAAACTGTTGCGATCCCCTATACTTGTGGGTTATCAAGACTATTTTCTGGTGCCGTTGTCGGGGAGCATAGCTCTATTCTTTGAGTCACTTGGGATTTATATCTGCTGGTCACTATGAAGAACTTGAAAGACGCAAAAACAAAAAGTTATCCCTCAACTACGAGGGGAGGTAAGGAACTGCCATCTAGCTCTGCACTTGATTCACCTTCTGTTTTGAGTAAGCTTGCGACACCTAAACCTACTTCTGCTATTAATTCTGATATGTCATGTGTTATTGATGATGCCACTTCTGCTATGCATGATACGTATGAAGAAACTACTTCTATGTTTGATACTACTGTGCCACTTGGTAAATTTCTTGGTGAACAACTTGCTAGGGATAGAGAGAATGAAATTATTGAAACTGATAATATTGATGAAAGTGATGATGAAGATTCTTCCCCAGATATGAATTACCTGTTGTTCCTAAGGGTTATGTTATGGATGAGGAAACTGATAGAGACTTTCTTGCCTGCAATGATAGAAGTGATCTTAAGAAGTTATTAGCTAAGCATAAAGAAAAAACTAGGAATGCTAGAATGAAATATGATCCTGCTTATGCTACTTCACCTATCTTTGTTACTGATAATGATTATGAATTCTCTGTCAACCCTGGTATAATTACTTTGGTTGAATCTGATCCTTTCTATGGCTATAAATCCAGAACTGTTGTGGCACATCTTACTAAATTAAATGATATAGCCACCATGTTCACTAATGATGAGAAAACTCGCTACTATTATATCCTTAAGATATTTATGTTCTCATTAAAGGGTGATGCGAAGATAAGGTTTAATTCTCTTGATCCTAGTTGTGTGCGTAGTCCCCAGGATATGATTTATTACTTCTCTGCTAAATATTCCCCGCTCATAAGAAACAAGCTGCTTTAAGGGAAATATATAATTTTGTGCAAATTGAATAAGAGAGTCTCCCACAAGCTTGGGGGAGGCTTCTCCAATTACTTAATGCTTTGCCTGATCATCCTCTTAAGAAAAATGAAATACTTGATATCTTTTATAATGGAGTAACAGATGCTTCCAGAGACCACCTGGATAGTTGTGCTGGTTGTGTTTTCAGGGAAAGAACATCAGATGAAGCTGAAATTTTATTGAATAATATGTTGACCAATGAAAATAATTGGGCACTTCCTGAACCAACTCCTAAGCCAGAGAAAATCCTGAATATATGCAAGAGGCAAAGAAAATCTATGAAAGAAAAAGGTATTAAAGCTGAAGATGTTAAGAATTTACCTCCTGTTGAAGAAATACATGGTCTTAATTCATCACCTATTGAAGAAACACATAGTCTCGATAAGCCGAGAGAGGTAGTAAAGGTAAATTCTCTCTATAGATATGATAAAGCTGAAATCCCTCCTACTAAGTTGGCCAACCAATGCTTACATGAGTTTGATAACTTTATGGTTAAGCAAGAAGATTTTAATGCTTATGTTGGTAGACAATTGAAACATAATGCTTATATGATTGAACACTTGAGTGATTATATGGCTAATCTTAAAGGTGAACTAAAACTTATTAGTAAACATGCTTCTATGGTTACCACTAAAGTAGAACAAGTACTTAAAGCTCAGAATGATTTGCTCAATGAATTGAATAGTAAAAATAATGATTTTGCTGTTAGAGTGGCTACTAGAACTGCTAAAATGAATCAGGAACCTTTGTATCCTGAAGGCCGTCCTAAGAGAATTGAGCAGGATTCTCAGATAAATAATGTAGATGCAGCTAGTCCTTCTAAGAAGAAGAAAAAGAAAAATGATAGGACTTTGCATGCTTCTAGTGAACCTATTATTGATACACGTGAGAATCCCAATGATATCTCTATTTCTGATGTTGAAACCCAATCTGGTAATGAACATGAACCTAGTGATAATGTTAATGATGATGTTCATGTTGATGCTCAACCTAGCAATGATAATGAGGTAGAAATTGAATCTGCTGTTGATCTTGATAACCCACAATCAAAGAATCAACGTTATGCTAAGAGAGACTTCGTTGCTAGGGAGCACGGTAAGGAATGAGAACCATGGGTTCAGAAACCCATGCCTTTTCCTCCCAAACCATCCAAGAAAAACGATGATGAGGATTTTGAGTGCTTTGCTGAAATGATTGGACCTATCTTCTTGTGTATGTGTTTGACTGATATGCTTAAAATGAATCCTTATGCTAAATATATGAAGGAATTTGTTACAAATAAGAGAAAGATATCAGAAGCTAAAATTTCCACCATGCTTGCTAGTTATACTTTTAAGGGTGGACTACCAAAGAAACTTGGAGATCCAGGAGTACCAACTATACCATGCTCCATTAAAAGAAACTATGTTAAAACTGCTTTATGTGATCTTGGAGTCGGTGTTAGTGTTATGCCTCTCTCTTTATATCGTAGACTTGATTTGAATAAGTTGACACCTACTGAAATATCTTTGCAAATGGCTGATAAATCAACTGCTATACCTATCGGTATTTGTGAGCATGTGCCTGTTGTGGTTGCAAACATTACAATTTTAATGGGTTTTGTTATTCTTGATATTCCCGAGGACGATAGTATGTCTATTATTCTGGGAAGACCCTTTTTGAATACTGCAGGGGCTGTTATTGGTTGCAACAAAGGCAATGTCACTTTTCATCTTAATGGCAATGAGCATACGGTTTACATTCCGAGGAAACAACCTCAAGTTCATAGTATAAACTCTATTGGAAAAATTCCATCGATTATTTTTGGAGGTTTTGAATTTCCTCTACCTACTCTCAAGAAGAAATATGATATTCTTATTGTTGGGGACATGCATATCCCCGTTGAGGTAACCTAGTGTTATTCGAAAATTCTCCGGTTCCATGTTATTCAGAATGAGTTTGTTAACAAGACCTGATCAACCTTGTTAGAGCATTCCTTTTGATGAGCATGAGATGGATGAATTTTAGAAAACACAACTCTCTATACCCTTTTTTACTTTCTATTATTTATATTAAATAAAGCAAAAATAGTAATTTCTGTCTGTTTTCTGAATTATCCATGCAATAAAAAATACCTCGAAAATAAATGTTCTCCAAATACCCTGAAATTGAAATATGATTTTTTCTAGAATATTTAAGAATATCTGGCACTGAGAACATAGCAAGGGGAGCAAGCACGTGGCCACGAGGGTCCAGGGCGCGCCCTACCCCCAGGGCGCGCCCCTGCCTCGTGGGCCCATGGTGGCTCCCCTCCACTTATTCCAGCTACCACACACTCCATCCTGCCAAAAACATCACTAGCCAGCTCAAACCCGAGCCCAAGCTTATCTTGCTGCCATTTTCGATCTCCTTGCTCAAAGCACCTCTCACAAAACTGCTTTGTGGGATTGTTCCTTGGTATGTGACTCCTCAAATGGTCCAATTCGTTTTTGTTCTTGTGCTTTATTCATTGCATATTTTTGTTGCTTAGGAGACCCTATTCTTGAGCTTGCATGTCAAATTTATATGGTCAAAAGTAATTTTAATTCATGATATATCCTCTAGGCACTTGTGGGAGTAGTTGCTATCAATGTTGTTGACTTTGATGCACTTTTATTTTTAAGTTACTAAAAATTTCAGAAATTTTTCAGAGGAAGAAATATGTTTAGGAAAATGTACCAAGGTCGTCCTTCAAGGAAGCAAGCACCCAAACTCGCAATACGCGATGCGGACGAGGAACCACCAAGGGATGGTCAAGTGCGGCCCTGCGAATGGCCATCGGAGGACTTCATGATTCGGGCAGGAATCAAGGAGGAATTTGATGCTTATGTGCGTAATGTCGATCTTGAGAGCTTCGAGGCAGATAAGTGACGCCAATACCACTATCTCACTGATTCCTTTGTGAGGAGGTTTGAATTTTCATCATCACGCAATTCTCAAACTATCCTATTTGATCTTTATGAAAATTCTTATACTATGGACTCAGAGGATTTTAATACTACTTGCAAACTTCCACAATGGGGCAGCACTAGTGAGCCTCGCAAATATGAGTTTAGAGATTTTCTTGCTAGTATAACTGTGAGAGAATCTAGAGACATAACACAAGCTACCATAGGGAGCATTCATTTTCCTGCTATACATTATTTTGCTCTCTTCATAGGTAGGTGCATAAATGATAAGGATGGAGCATGTCACATGTGTGTCCCTGACCTCAGTGTTTTTAGGAGTGCTGTATTAGGAGATAAACATTATAATTTCGGAGCAATTGTTGCACATAGGTTGCATAATAATAGATTAAATGGAGATTTCTTTGGTGGAATTTATGCAGCCCGTCTAGCTAATTTTCTTGATATACCCATATGTGGGTATGATATTGAGTTGCCTCCTGTTTATTTAGATTATGCGGCTATGGTTCATCATCAGTTTGTTGAGAGGAACGATTAGTTTCTCCAGTACTGACTAATCTTTGACAAACGAGGCACCTATCATGTCGCTCTCCCTGCTCCTACTTTCTTTGACTTTCAGGCAAAAGGGAGATATGTTATAACCAGGGAGGAGGCGACCGAGTACGAGAGGACGGTGGAGACAGCTCGCCTCCAAGCTGTAGGTCATCAGGCAATTGCCGCTGCATCTCAGTATGACCCCAGCTACAACTTTCGATATCCGCCAGTCCATCCATGGCCATATACCAACTTAGGCCAAAATCCTATTCTTGGGGGAGTACGTATTTCTCACCAACATTACATTCATGTTCACACACTCATGCTAGTTGTCGGTGCTCATACTTTTTCATTGTATCATCCATGCTAGTTTATTTTCCTTTTTATGCTTTCTTCTTGTGTGTTTATTAAACCTTAATAAAAAACAAAAAATAGTTGTAGCTTTTAGTTAGTTTACTTTTCATGCTGTAGTAGTAATAATTAAAAAGAAAACCCAAAAAGATTTCTCGTTCTTCTTTTTGCTTGTTGGGAGCTTTCCCGTGTAAATAGTTTTATTTCTTTCTTGTTCTTTGGGGTCGAGAGGAGAAGACCATAATGAAAATGTTGAGTGGCTCTTATATGCATTATTGTTGATCTAACAAAGATCCCATATTACCTTGTCTTCTCTCTTGAATTGAATGCTTGCAGATTTCAGCTTAGTCCAATGCACGTGCACTATTATTATTATCCACACTATTCTGTCGTGCAAGTGAAATGCAATAATGATGATTATATGATGAATTTATTGAGATGAGAAAAGCTGGTATGAACTCGACCTCTCTTGTTTTTGTAAATATGATTAGTTCATCATTCCTGATTCAACCTATTATGAATAAACATGTTTGCAATGATAATTAGAGATTATTGTTGCTTATGCCATGTTTAGTTAGCTAGGAGCTTATAATGGTTTACCTTGCGTGCCAACATGCTATTAAAATGGTTGTGATGTGGTATGATAGGGTGGTATCCTCTTTTGAATGATTCGTGTGGCTTGACTTGGCACATGTTCACGCATGTAGTTGAAACAAAATCAACATAGATATTTATGTTCATGGTGCATTATATCCTACGCATGCTTGCATTCGGTGTTGATTAATTTTAATGCATGTTCATGACTGTTGTCTCTCTCTAGCTAGTCGCTTCCCAGTCTTTTGCTAGCCTTCACCTGTACTAAGCGGGAATACTGCTTGTGCATCCAATTCCATAAACCCCAAAGTTATTCCATATGAGTCCACCATACCTAACTATATATTGTATCTACCTGCCGTCCCAAGTAAATTTGTATGTGCCAAACTCTAACCCTTCAAATAAACATTATGTTTTGTATGCTTGAATAGCTCATGTATCAACTAGGGTTGTCCGTATCTTCCATGTTAGGCGGGTTATTCTCAAGAGGAGTGGACTCTGCTCCTCACTCGCGAGAAAATGGCTGGTCATCGGGATGCCCAGTCCCATGCTTTATGCAAATCAAATCAAAATAACTGCAAACAAAACTCCCATGGGACTCTTGTTAGTTGGAGGCACTCGTTGTTTCGAGCAAGCCATGGATTGATGCTTGTTGGTGGAGGGGGAGTATAAATTTTACTATTTTGTTTGGGAACCGCCTATAATGTGTGTTGCATGGAAGATATTGAGAACTCTTGGTTGTTATGTTGAAAATGAAAGTATAGCGCTCAAAATATTATTCATATCTATTTCAAAATCGAGCTCTAGCACCTCTACAAATCCTTGCTTCCCTCTGCACCTCATCCTCTTATTAAAAGCACCAGTTGGAGAGCACCGTTGTCATTTGCATCCATTATTGTTACTTTACATTGAGTATGACTTGACTGGATCTCTTTTACCATGAATTACAAAGTCTAGTCGGTCCTTGATCTTTAAAGGTGCTTTGCATTTATGTTTTGCGGTCTCAGAAAGGGCTAGAGAGATACCATCATGTTATATCATATCATGATTGTTTTGAGAAAGTGTTTTCATCCAAAATTTATTATTATTCCTCGCTAGTTGATTATGCCATTGATATGAGTAAACATGAGACCTAAGTGTTATTGTGAATATGGTTAGCTCATAATCTTTGCTGAAAACATGAATGCTGGCTTTGCATATTTAATCCAACAAGAGCAAACAGAGTTTGTAGAAGTTTTTCATTATCACTTTCAGTTTATCAACTGAATTGATTGAGGACAAGCAAAGCTTTAAGCTTGGGGGAGTTGATATGTCTCCAACGTATCTACTTTTCCTAACACTTTTGCCCTTGTTTTGGACTCTAACTTGCATGATTTGAATGGAACTAACCCGTACTGACGCTGTTTTCAGCAGAATTGCCATGGTGTTATTTTTGTGCAGAAATAAAAGTTCTCGGAATGAACTGAAAATCAACGGAGAATTATTTTGGAATATATAAAATATACTGGATGGAAGATCCATGTCAGGGCGGCCTCCACCTGTCCATGAGGGTGGGGGGCGCGCCCTACCCCCCTGGTTGCGCCCCTGCCTCGTGGGCCCCCTAATGCTCCACCGACCTCAACCCTGACTCCATATATTCACTTTCGAGGAGAAAAAACCAGAGAGGAGGATTCATCATGTTTTACGATACGAAGCCACCGGCAAGCCCTAAAATCTCTCGGGAAGGCTGATCTGGAGTCCGTTCAGGGCTCCGGAGAGTGGAATCCGTCGCCATCGTCATCATCAACCTTCCTCCATCACCAATTTCATGATGCTCACTACCGTGCCTGAGTAATTCCATCGTAGGCTTGCTAGATGGTGGTGGGTTGGATGAGATTTATCATGTAATCGAGTTAGTTTTGTTAGGGTTTGATCCCTAGTATCCACTATGTTCTGAGATTGATGTTGCTATGACTTTGCTATGCTTAATGCTTGTCACGAGGGCCCGAGTGCCATGATTTCAGATATGAACCTATTATGTTTTCATCAATATATGAGAGTTCTTGATCCTATCTTGAAGTCTATAGTCACCTACTATCTGTTATGATCCTGCAACCCCAAAGTGACAATTATCGGGACCACTCCCGATGATGACCATAGTTTGATGAGTTCATGTATTCACTATGTGTTAATGCTTCGGTCTGGTACTCTATTAAAAGGAGGCCTTAATATCCCTTAGTTTCCATTAGGACCCCACTTCCACAGGAGGGTAGGACAAAAGATGTCATGCAAGTTATTTTCCATAAGCACGTATGACTATATTCGGAATACATGCCTACATTACATTGATGAATTGGAGCTAGTTTTGTGTCACCCTATGTTATGACTATTACATGACAAACCGCAGCCGGCATAATTCTCCATCACCGATCCATTGCCTACGAGCTTTTCCATATATTATTATCCACTTATTTACTTTTCCGTTGCTATTGTTATCCTCACTATAAAACACCAAAAATATTACTTTTGCTATTGTTACCTTTTACCACCGTTACCACTACTATCATATTACTTTGATACTAAATACTTTGTCGTAGATATTAAGTTATCCAGGTGTGGTTGAATTGACAACTCAGCTGCTAATACTTTAGAATATTCTTTGGCCCCCCTTGTGTCGAATCAATAAATTTGGGTTGAATACTCTACCCACGAAAACTGTTGCGATCCCCTATACTTTTGGGTTACCATGCTACGTTCTCCTGGGGGTGCACTGAGCATGCTGATGAGCTCGAACGCGGGTGGTAGCAGTTGTGGCTGCAGCGGCACCACGGACGGTGGCAGCGAGCTCTCGGAAACGGTAGCGCTTGTGCTAGAGGGCAAATTAGACTGCGGGAGAGAGGGGAAAGCCACAGGTGCTCACGGTGGTTCTTCTGGTACAGGTGGGTGGCTCGGGGAAGCGCTGGCGACGACGAACGAGCGATGGCAATCTCAGCGACCCGAGGAGGAAGAAGACGATGGTGACAGCGAGGCAGGGCACCCGGCGACGTGTAGCTAGATGCGGACGAAGAAGAGGTCATTGCGGAGCTCTAGGGCATGTCGAGCGGCCGAGGGGGAGGCAGTGGCCACGACTACGGCGAACGACGATGATGAGAGCGTTCGGCTGTGGCGGTGTAGAGGCAAGGGAGAGAGCAGGGGAGGAGTGGGGGTGTTAGCTGGATCAGGACGACTCTAGGGCATTCACCCACGCGGCTAGAGGCTCAGCGGTAAGCAAGAGGAGGTCTGGCGCCTCACGCGCGCGTGCGCTGTCCCACCTCTGCTACTGGCAGAAGTTAGGGATGACTGGCACTAAGCCGGGTTGGCTGGGCCAACAAAGGTGAGGCCCAGGTGAGCATCCCTCCCTCTTTGTTTTCTAATTTTGTTCTGTTTTTCTATTTTGTAGATTTGTTTTAATTTGGTTTTGAAACCAAATCACTTTTAAAAATTCTGAAAATAGTTATGGGCACTAAAATAGTTATTTGAGAGGCCCTCAACTAGTTCCAAAATTGTTGGGGCATTTAAAAAATTAATAGTATTTAAAGGCTCCAATTCAAATACAGTATGAATTAATTCGGAAATCTAGAATGGCCTAAAAATATGTTCATCATTTTTGGCGGAGGTTTTCACCTTTATCAGAAATTATGAACATTTTCAAAGGGCATTTGGGTTTCATTGAAAATGATTTTATGTTGAACATATTTAATTTGATCTGGTGCTAGGGTTTGATAAATCCCCATTTCAAATTCAAAAGAATTTAAATATGATGCAACACATGACTAGCTAGCTGAGAGCATACCAGAACTAGGGATGTGACACTTAGCCACTTGCCGGAGTACCCAACATGCTTGAAGGCTATGCGTTGGTTCATTGTTCGGCATCATATGTATCTGACATGGCCCGTCGAGCAGTTTGTCAAGGACGGTTCTATGTCTCATGAAGGGCTTGTTTTTCTTATAAATAGGCTGATGGTCGGGTGCCCCATAAGGGTGCATCCTTTTTGCCCATCTGGGGGCTACCTAAAGGCAGGATGTTCCCACCAGGCTGTCTGGGCTTTCCAGACGCTTTCCTTTGCGCTGTATTTCTGTACTATGTGTGCCAAATCTGCAAAATGCAGTATGCGGCGGTGGTTGAGGGCATTGAGAATTCCCTCATCCATACAGTTGCGCCAAACAACTGAAATGGCATCGTCATCGCAGCAATCTTTAATCTTGTTTTTAACAAGGAGGAATCTTGCCCAAAAGTGATGGACCGTTTCCTAAGGTTGTTGTCGTACATACATTAGGACGCGTATGTCTGGAGGACCTGAACTACTTGGGGAATATTGATTGTGGTGGGTGGGTGGGCTAAAATCCGCGTCCCGATCCATGATTGAGTCCGGAGCTTGAAGAGTCTCTGAGTTCACCAATTCAAGATTGGGAAGGTCCCGAGGACTCCCGGGCTCAATGCCTGATCTTGTGTTCGGAGGACATATTCTCTTCCCGGGGATGGGTATCCGGCTCATAGGGCTCGATGATCTAAATATAGCGGGTTCTTAACTTGGGGGAGGAATCGTTATCGGCTTGTTCCTCAAGGACCGCTATGAGATGGCTGACCGGTGGGCTCGATTTCCCTCTGGTAGGGTTTAAGCCCAATCCAATCATAGTCTATTGCGACCCCCAAGGCGGCGATGCGATCAAGCAGCTCGTTTAAGGACAAGACATCTGTCGCATCCATCTTTTCAAAGTGTTCGAGGAAGATATGGAGATGATGTCTGGCGATTGTGGGGGCCGCCGTTGGCTTGACGGCTGAGTGAGCGCCCATGGTGAAACCGCCGAGCTGGAGGACCTGTCCTGGAGCTGGGGCCCCTCCAGAAGTGATTTCGTCATTAATGACGAGGTAAGTCATTGATCCTTTTGTCGACAACACAATGGAACTCTCAATGAAAGCACCAATGTCGGTGTCAAAACCGGTCGATCTCGGGTAGGGGGTCCTGAACTGTGCTTTTGAGGATTGAATGTAACAAGGGACACGTGGAACACAATGTTTACCCAAGTTCAGGCCCTCTTAATGGAGGTAAAACCCTACATCCTGATTGATTGTATTTGATGAGTATATGGGTTACAAGAGTTGATCTACCTCGAGATCCTGATGGCTAACCCAAGATGTCTAGCCTATATGAATTCTACTGAATCCTATGGACTAAACCCTCTAATTTATATATACACTGGAGGGGTAAAAAGTCTGTTTTACAAGGGAAGGAAAACAGTACATCCGGACTCCTATCTTTCCGCCGACGCATCCAGGAGTCCTACCCGAACACGGGGAATGATCTTCCGGTTTATCTTCACTGCCCACTAGCCCGGCCCATATCTAGTGGGCCGGAGACCCGAGGACCCCCGAATCCAAGTCTCGCTTAGTAGGAGTGCGAGGCATCGAGAGAGAGGAGGCCTTATCCTCTTGCGGTGATGCTGGCGAGGCGATCCGACGGGATCTCGCCCGTGTCGCGATGCGGTCGCAGGAACAGGGGAGACGACCGGGGAGGGGGTTTGGGGGGAAGGGGGCTTCTCTTTTTTTATTTTTACCTTTTCTTTTGCTCTTTCCTTTTTACAGAAAATGCTTCGCCATATTTGTGCTGCCAAAAAGGATTCTATAAAAGGTGGGACTTGGCCACATAATTACATTACAATAGTTGGCACTGCCACAAAAGATTGTGAGGCTTTTTGAAATAGTTTGCAACTTTTATCTATACCTACTATTAAAGGGAATAGGTATTCTTGGTTTGGTCCGCTTTGTTTCATCTCGTTTTAATTCTTTTTATATGTACGCTATTTTTTACTTTTGTCCGTTTAACGAACATGTACAAACAAAGAAAACTGGGACATCACTATGCAAAGTCAATTGTTCCACACTTATTTAGTGGTCATTCTTCTTAATAATATACAACAAAGGAAGTGCGGCAATACATGGTTGCATTGTTTTTTCCTGGCTTCAAGTACTAAAAATTAATGCACCTAGCGGGAGTCGAACTCCTAACCACGCAAACTACTCCAACCTTGGTATCCAACAAGGCAAAATAGATGTTGTGAATTAGCTTGTTGTATTAAACTTCAACTTTGTATGCATGGCTAGGTCTGCTTTGTTTTTTTAGAGGAAGCTAGGTCTGCTTTGTATCAATTCTCCTGCTACTCCGTCACCTATACTGGGCCAATACGCTCCTAACTGGGATTTTTCTACAGCCAACAAATTTCTCTGATGGGCTTCATATTCCTTGGTTTTCTTTTCGATTCCACTGGCTGCGTTGTTGTTCCCGAGGATTGAACATAGAAATTGGGTTAGTTACTCAAAAAAGTACCACATTGCCTTTTAAAATCAAATTTCACAAATTTAAATACGTCCATGATTTACCTAAAAATCAACAAACCATCGCAAGAAAAGGGTGAAGTGTCGGTTTCATTTATATTAGAAAAGGAAGGAAGAAATTAATGCATGCATGCTCCAATAAAATAGAGGAATGTCCGATGAAAGAGGACGCAATTGGTGTGTGCCAATAAAATAGAGGACTATTTGATGAAAAAGGACCCGATTCATCACGAAATAAAAGAAAGGAAGATCCGATAAAAGATGACCCAGTTTGCAATGAAAGTGCATGACTTAAGTGAGATTGCTGGAAGCTTTGAGTATTCTTCCAGGAATAAAAGAGGAGGGAGTGACCAATGTTGATCAAATTCTTTTTACAAAAAGGGCATCCATCCAGCATTTAAAAGAGAGAAAGAGGCCATATACAAAAATCATAGCCAAGCAGTTTCAAAAATTTGTTGCTGAGGGATGTTCTCTCTAAAATTTGAGCTTTTGTGGCGTCTAGGTGCAAATGTCAGTTATCTATCCCGGTGCAACGCATGGGCATATGTGCTATCTATATCTATATCTGTACCTACTATTAAAGGGAATAGATATTCTTGGTTTGGTTCGGTCCCTTTTATTGATTTTGTTTTGTTTGAGCGCACGCTAATCACAAGCTAAGCCATTTGGGACAGGTACTTGTATGTTGATGAGCCTTCTATGGGCTTACATAGAGACCATGAAAAATTATTGTGTCAAAATAAATCAACATTGTGGGAATTAAACAGAGGACCTACTGTCTGGATCTATGGTGTAACAACCAACGAGCTATGCATCTTTCATGTTTTCTAATCCCACCTCGCTCTTTTACAATGGTTACCACCGGTAAATATATGAGCGGCCCCAGGAATCAACCGACAGATGGTTAAAACAAAGGAGAGCAGTCCTCATGTTTAGGACGAGCTAATTAAGTGAATGAGCTAACTAAAGGAAGGATTGTGGGCTTAAATAGAATATTTAAATGAATGTGGCTAATTAAAAAAAGGATTATGGGTAAAACCCGTGGAATAATTAAAAGAAACATTATAGGCTTAATAAATAGAATATTCAAATAGATGGGGCTAATTAGTGGAAGGATTTGAGGTAAAAAGGTAGGATAATTAAAAAGATAGGCTTCAATGTGGTGGGGCTACTAAATTAGAAAAGGAAGGATTTGATTCCTGACTAAAACGGGTGAGCACGTCATGGTAATTAATGGAAGGATTATACTTAAATGAAATTAGTGGGAGATTATGCTCGGCAAAGAAAGTATGGATGCGGCTAAATTGCTTACTATTTTTTATGTTCATTTTGTAGAAGGCTAAATTGCAACATGTGCTTCATAGCAAATCCGGTGTTGTGGGACATTATGCTTCCACAAAACATCAAATTTTCCTGTTGCAACGCACGGGCATATGTGCTAGTAATTTAAAAAGGCATTCAATCTATTTGTTTTAGCCACTGTTTTAAATAGTTTAGTGCACTTAAACACTTTGCAAGAATTTGGTTCACCACCTATATAAACAAGTGATTATTTGCCACATGATGAACATTTTTTGTTTTCATGTTTGAGTAATTTTTAATTTCACTCATAATTTGAAAATGAATTCAACTGGAATTTGAAAGAGATAGGAGATTATGATGATCAAACACTTGCTTAGCAAAATGATTAGCTTAACCGCAGGGGTTACTATAGCATCATTACACAGGGGTGTTACATGTAGCATGCATGTAAGGTGAACCGTTATGTGATCAAGTCGAAGCATGATTTATTTATTGATTGTCTTACTTATGAGTGGCGGTCGGGGACGAGCGATGACCTTTTACTACCAATCTATCCCCATAGGAGCGTGCGCGTATTACTTTGTTTCGATGACTAATATAATTTAGCAATAAGTATGTGAGTTCTTTATGACTAATGTTGAGTCCATGGATTATACGCACTCTCACCCTTCCAAAATTGCTAGTCTCTCTAGTGCCGCACAACTTTTGCCGATACCTTAAACCCAGCATATACCTTCCTCAAAACATCCACCATACCTACCAATTGTGGCATTTCCATAGCCATTCCGAGATATATTGCCATGCAACTTTCCACCGTTCCATTTTATTATGACACATTCCATCATTGTCATATTGCTTTGCGTGGTCATGTAGTAGACATCGTATTTGTATCAAATCCACCTTTCGTAATTCTTTTATGCGTGTCACTCTTGATTCATTGCACATCCTGGTACACCGCTAGAGGCATTCATATAGAGTCATATTTTTTTATAAGTATCGGGTTGTAATTCTTGAGTTGTAAGTAAATAAAAGTGTGATGATCTTCATTATTAGAGCATTGTACCGTGCGAGTAAAGGATGATGGAAGCTATGATTCCCCCACAAGTCGGGATGAGTCTTCGAACTTTACAAAAAATAAAAGAGGCCAAATAAGCCCATTCAAAACAAATTAGAGAAAAGAGAGAAGGGGCAATATTACTATCCTTTTACCATACTTGTGCTTCAAAGTAGCACCATCATCTTCATGATAGAGAGTCTCCTATGTTTTCACTTTCATATACTAGTGGGAATTTTTCATTATAGAACTTGGCTTGTATATTCCAATGATGGGCTTTCTCAAATTGCCCTAGGTCTTCGTGAGCAAGCGAGTTGTGTTGGCGTTCTGGGAACGGGGGTCCTCGTGACGTGAGCCATGACGTACGACACCAGGTGGGCGCCAGCCGGGCGCCAGCCGGGCAGCGTCCTTGTTTCCTCTTTGGTGCTAAGGAGGCCAGCGTAGGCGAAGAGTACTGAGGCATCAGACAAAGGTTGCTATATTGGTGCAATGAGACCAAGACCAGGAGGACGGCGAGACAGAGGTCATCATGGAGCCCAAGACTGCATCACCACCAGAGCTTTTCGCAAGCGAAGACCACTTTTGTCAGGATAGCTTGTACTAGCAGTCCCCCTTAAAATTGGCCCGCCGTTGTTTGCTTCCTTCCCGCTCGATATTTGTGAAGAGAACTAGGGCCAATATAAGCAAAGCTAGTCACCATAGTAGATGCATCTCGTCTTAGCTTGATCCAACCCGATCGAGAGCCTACTCACAAGAACACCTCAACCTCAGGAGGCTATTCTTCCCTTGCACTATTCATCATCAGCCCTAGAGACAATCCACCACCACCACACTAGAGTAGGGTATTACACCGCAATGGTGGCCCGAACAAGTATAAACCTCGTGTCTTTCTGTGTTGCGAGTTCGTCGAGTTCGTCCACGAGATCTTAGCGAGCTAGGGCGTAGATCGGTAGGAAGGAAAGACTTCGCGCGCACCCGAGTGTTCGAACCTTAAGGGTTTGTCGGAACCCCACATCCGACATTTGGCGCGCCAGGTAGGGGTGCGCCGGGGCTCCTCTCCAGCAACCTGCGCCCCGTATGGCCGCACTACGCTCCCATGGAAGGTACCCCGCCACCCACCTCTGCAGCCACCACCAGCAGTCGGGAGTCTGGGTACCAAGCCCTGGGCCCCTCCCTGCGGCGATTGCAGTGGCCGGCCAAGTTCAATCCGGAGATGCCGCCGCGTTACGACGGCGCGGCAGACTCGGCGCCATTCCTGCTGGCGTACGAGGAGGCAGTCCTCGAAGCCGGAGGCGACGACAATATCATGCCCAACTGGTTCCCATGGCCCTCGCCGACGAGCCGCGCGCCTGGCTGCTCAACCTCCCGGGATCCACTGTGGCATCCTTGGGGGAGCTCCGCAACCTCTTCACCGCGCGCTACGCGGTGCCGGAACACCACGCAGTCGCGGCACTGTTGGGTGGCTCCCAAGCACCACCTTCAGATCACCACGTCAAACCCTTCTTCCGTTAGATTGGGGCAGCCTCCAAATGCCCGGGGGCTCCGCCGGGTTGGGCTACACCGGAGGCCGACCTCACCTTCGGCTCAGAAGACCACCCCGACTCCACCGCCGGCTCCGGGATGCTCCCGATGCTTTGCACACCCACCATCGGCAACGTCGCCATTACCAAGACCCTCATCAACGGCGGCGCCGGCCTCAACTTGCTCTCCGTAGAGGCCTCCAGCCTTCTACATGTGCCGCTCAAATGGCTCGGCCTCAGCAAGCCCTTCACTGGAGTGGGTGGTGGAGCTGCCCACTCTCTAGGGCAGATCCGCCTCCCTGTCACCTTCGGCACGCGAGACAACTATCGCACCGAGCTGGTGGACTTTGACATCGCCCGCATCAGTCTCCCATACAATGCCATCCTCGGGTACCCAGCTCTCGCTCAGTTCATGGCGGCGACTCACCCGGGCTACAACCTCATGAAGATGCCAGGGAGCAAGGGCATCCTCACCATCAAGGGGGACGCTAAGGAGGCCGTGGAGGCGCTCAGGCTCGCCTTCAAGACCGCGGCTGCAGCACAGCCAGCCGGCACCGGTACGCCCGAGGCCAAGGAGACCGCGCCCACCAAGAAGAAGCAGCTGTTCACTCAAGACAAGGCAGAGACCAAGCAGGTGCCGGTCAATGAGGAGGGGTCTTCAAGAGGCACCTTCACCATAGGAACCGGCCTTGACCCAGGACAAGAAGAAGCTTTGGTGAGATTTTTGCGCGCGAAAAAGGAGATATTCGCGTGGGAGCCCAATCAGCTGGTAGGGATCCCGAGAGAGGTAATCTAGCATCATCTAAGGGTGTGCCCCAACATACGCCCCATGAAGCAGCGAGCAAGATGGCAGTCCACTGAGAAGTAGGCCTTCATCGTCCAAGAGACGCGCAAGCTGGAGGCGGCAGGTACCATTCGAGAAGTTCGATACCCCGAATGGCTGGTGAACCCCGTCGTAGTACCAAAGAAAGGTAGGAAAGAACGGATGTGCATCGACTTCACCAACCTTAACAAAGAGTGCCCCTAGGATCCGTTCCCGCTTCCACGCATCGATCAAATCGTCAACTCCACCGCCGAGTGTGACTTGCTGTGTTTCCTGGATGCATTCTCATGATACCACCAAATCAAGACGGTGGTGGAGGATGTGGAGAAGACAGCCTTCTTGACACTATGCGGGGTGTAATGCTACACCTGCATGCCCTTCGGGATGTGCAATGCAGGCGCAACCTTTCAACGGTTGATGCAAATCGCCTTGGGGCGGCAGCTTGGCAGAAACACAGATGCCTACGTTGATGACATAGTGGTCAAATCTCGCGAGGTGAGGACATTGATTCAAGACTCGGAGGCGACCTTCGAGAGCTTACACCAAGTGAAATTGATGCTTAACCCTGAGAAGTGCGTGTTTGGCATCCCCTCCGGCAAGCTACTAGGGTTCCTCGTATCCCACAGAGGGATCGAGGGGAACCCGGAGAAGATCAAGGCCATCGAAGACATGAGCCCACCACAGACCCTCAAGGAAATGTAGAAGCTAGCAGGGGCGTGACCGCATTAGGGCGTTTCATCTCCAAGCTAGGCGAGCATGCCTTACCCTTCTTTAAGCTCATGAAGAAGAAGGGCCCATTCGAGTGGACCCTGGAGGCCGACCGGGCCTTCCAAGACCTCAAGAAATACCTCACCAGCCCCCAGTGATGGTGGCACCGCGGCCTCTCAAACCTCTGGTGCTCTACCTTTCTGCCACCCCGTACTCCACCAGCGCGGTGCTGGTGGCGGTTCGGGAGGAGCGCCAAGACAAGGGTGTGTCGCGCCGAGCCAGAGCTGATGCAGCGCGGGGTCAGGAAGGTGCAGCAAAGCCATCAGCGGCGCAAGACCAAGCTCAGCAGGGCAACATCGCAGAAGCTCCTAAGGATGGTCAGGTCTCAGGAAACCAACCATCTCAGGATATGCCACAATCTCCATGGGACCCGAGCCTCGACAGTGTGCCAGCCCTCATCGAGCACCTAGTGTACTTTGTTAGCATCGTGCTGCGAGATGCGAGGGCGCGCTACCCCATGCCGCAAAAGCTCTTGCTCGCACTCTTGGTGGCCTCGCGCAAGATGTGACACTACTTCCAGGGCCACCCCATCAAGGTCGTCTCAGCGTACCCATTGGAGAGGGTACTCAGGAGCCCTAACTCAGCTCGAAGGGTCGCTGAGTGGAACATTGAGTTGCAAGCATTCCAGTTGGAGTTCAGCACTACTGGGGTCATCAAGGGAGCCGCGTTCGCCGATTTTGTGGCAGAATGGACAGATGCCCCAGCTATTGAGGAAGGAGAAGACCGGTCCACCTCCCCTGGAAGCGAGGCACCAGACGACTGGGTCATGTATTTCGATGGCGCCTTCGTGCACCAGGGCGCGGGGGCTGGAGCAACTCTGTTTTCAGCACGGTGAGAAGGTCTCCAGCAACATCGCAGAATATGAAGGCCTCATAGCTAGCCTGAGGGCTACGGCGGCTCTAGGGGTGAAGCGCCTCACCGTCAAAGGCGACTCGCAGCTCCTCCTCAACTTTTCGAACAAGGTGTATGAGCCGAAGGACGAGCACATGGAGGCCTACCTCGCGGAGGTGCGCAAGATGGAAAAGCAGTTCTCGGGCCTGGAGCTGCAGCACGTGCCTTGGGGCACCAACAAGGAAGCTAATGACATCGCCATGAGAGCATCTAAGCGGCAACCGCAAGAGCCTGGCATATTCGAAGAGTGGCTCTTCAAGCCATCAGCTAGGCCACCTCTTTCAAGCATGACTCAGCCTCGCGAGGAGCTCCCACAGCCCCCGGCCACGAGAGCCCCAGCCTATGGCCCGACCTCAGGAGCTCGGCTGCTCTTGGCACTCGAGCCCAGGAGGACTGCTGGATTAAGCAATTCAAAGAGTACCTGATGCACGGGACGCTGCTAGAGAAGGAAGAGGACGCGGAGCGCGTGGCCCGGCAAGCCATGACATACTGTATCCAAGACGGCGAGTTATACAGGAAACGACCGAACGATGTCATGCTGCGCTGCATCTCCAGCGATCAAGGAAGGGAGTTGCTGATTGAAATACACGGCGGTGACTTGGGACACCACTCGTCGTCACGGACCCTCGTCGGCAAGTTGTTCCGCAGTGGGTTCTGTTGGCCTATAGCACTCAATAACACGGCCGAGCTGGTCAAGTCCTGTGAAGCTTGCCAATTCCACGCCAAGAAAATCCATCAGCCTGCTCAAGGCCTCCAAACCATCCCACTCACATGGCCGTTTGCGGTCTGGGGGCTGGACATCCTAGGCCCGTTCCCCCGGGCGCCAATGGGCTACCGCTATCTCTACGTCGCCGTCGACAAGTTCACCAAGTGGGCGGAAGTGGAAGCCGTCCGTACCATTCCAGCCGGCTCAGCTGTCAAGTTCATCAAGGTCCTCGTGAGCCACTTCGGGGTCCCCAACCGCATCATCACAGATAACGGTTCGTAGTTTACTAGCAACCTCTTCAAAACATACTATGCTAACCTTGGAACACAGATCTGCTACGCTTCGGTGGCCCACCCCAGGAGTAACGGTCAGGCCGAGCGCGCTAACGTGGAGGTCCTGAGGGGCCTCAAGACCAGGACCTTCAAGAAGAAGCTGGAGGCCTGCGGCAAGGGCTGGCATGACGAGCTCCAGTCCGTGCTGTGGTCCATCCGAACCACCGCCACCAAGCCAACGGGCGAGACTCCATTCTTCCTCGTCTATGGAGCTGAAGTAGTCCTTCCTCACGAGGTCAAGCATCGCTCCGCACGGGTCCTAGCATTCGACGAAACACAGCAGGACGCCATGCGGGGGATGGATCTCGTGCTGGGGAAGGAACGCCGTCACGAAGCCGCGTTGAGGGCGGCAAGGTACCAACAAGCGCTGCGGCGATACCACTGCTGCAACATCCGCTCCAGGACGCTCGAGGTGGGCGACCTCATCCTGAGGTGGTTCCTCTCCAAAGAAGGGCTGCACAAGCTTTCGCCCATGTGGGAGGGCCCATTTAGGCTCGTCCATGTCTCCAGGCCGGGTGCAGCGCCCCTGGAGACGCAGGACGGGATACCCATCTAGAACGCCTGGAACATCCAGCACCTCCGGAAGTTCTATCCATGAAGCAAGGCCCAGAGCCTGAGAAGAAAGGCCCAGAGCCTGTGAAGAAGGCCTAGTGCCTATGAAGAATCGCTGCCCGTGACACTCTCACGTAATAATGAGTGGGGCTGTACACGCCCCGGAGTCTCAGGAGCGCCGGCCTCAGGCCCTGGGGCTCCCTCCCACGCCTAGTGGACAACACTTAGCTCTGTGCTGGTGAGAAGACTTGAAGAATAGATTAGGTGCTGGACACGGCTTTTCATTTGGTTTCCGTAGTTGACTCGCTTTTCTTTAATGAATTTCAAACACCAGGGCACTGTTGATTGCCCGCAAAACATTGAGATACCATTTTCTAAATTCTAGTAAATCCACAACACGTTTTAAATTCATGAACTTGGCATGGTATCATGGAGCGACATCAACATGTCGTGGTAAAAAATTTGTCCCATTTAGGGCAGGTTTGGGTATAAGCTTCTCACAAACCATAGCTTCTCACAACAAGCCTGATGGTTTCAGTACGGAACGTGCCACCTTTGGGGACAAAATGATATCCGTTGCCTCTTATTGCTTTCAAACAATTCTAGTGCCAACATGAGTGTTGTGTTAAGTTTTGGAATTTTTCGGGGTTCGTTTGGACATTTATATACATTACTGGGATTTCTAGGCATTTTATGTGCATAGTTCCAATTTCAAATGCATGCACATGCTCCAGTGCATATAAATTGGTTGAAAAGTCAAATATGTGTCTTCGGCTGCGTTCTTTGGTCCCATGCAAGTAATGGGAATGAATTTCAAACACCATGGCACTGTTGATTGCCCGAAAAACATTGAGATACTTGTTTTTTAAATTCTATTAAATCCAGAGCTTGTCTGAAATTCATGAAACTTGGCATGGTATCATGGAGCGGCATCAACATGCCATGGTAAATTTTTTGTCCCATTTGGGGCAGGTTTGGGTATAAGCTTTTGACAAACCAGAGCTTCTCAAAACAAGCCTGATGGTTTCGGTACGGAAAGTGCCACCTTTGGGGACGAAACGATATCCATTGCCTCTTACTGCTTTCAAAAAAAATTCTAGTGCCAACATAGAACAACATGAGTGTTGTGTTAAGTTTTGGAATTTTTTGGGGTTCGTTTGGACATTTTTATACATTAACTGGGTTTTCTAGGGATTTTATGTGCATAATTCAAATTTGAAATACATGCACATGCTCCAATGCATATAAATTGGTTGAAAAGTCAAATATGTGTCCTTGGGTGCATGCTTAGGTCCCATGAAAGAAATGGGAATGAATTTTAAACACCAGGGAACTTTTGATTGCTAGCAAAACATTGTGATACTTGTTTTTTAAATTCTAGTAAATCCACAACTTGTCTGAAATTCTTGCACTTGGCAAGGTATCATGGAGCGGCATCAACATGTCATGCTAAAAAACTGTCCCATTTGGGGCAGGTTTGGGTATAAGCTTCTCACAAACTAGAGCTTCCCACAACAAGCCTGATGGTTTAGGTACGAAACGTTCCACCTTTGGGGACGAAACGATATCCGCTTCCTCTTATTGCTTTCAAAAAATTTCTAGTGCCAACATAGTACAACACGAGTGTTGTGTTAAGTTTTGGAATTTTTCGGGGTTCGTTTAGACATCTTTATACATTAACCGGGTTTTTTGGCATTTTATGCGCATAATTCAAATTTGAAATACATGCAGATAATGCAGTGCATATAAATTGGTTGAAAAGTCAAATATGTATCCTTGGGTGCATGCTTAGGTCCGATGCAAGAAATGGGAATGAATTTCAAACACCTGAGCACTGTTGATTGCCGGCAAATCATTCAAATACCTATTTTTTAATTCTATTAAATCCAGAACTCGTCTGAAATTCATGAAACTTGGCATGGTATCATGGAGCGGCATCAACATGCCGTGGTAAAAAAGTTGTCCCATTTGGGGCAGGTTTGGGTATAAGCTTCTCACGTACCAAAGCTTCTCACAACAAGCTTGATGGTTTCGATACGGAACGTGCCACCTTTGGGGACGAAACGATATCCGTTGCCTCTTAGTTCCTTCAAAAAATTGCTAGTGCCAACTAGAACAACAAAAGTGTTGTGTTGAGTTTTGGAATTTTTTGGGGTTCCTTTCGACATTTTTATACATTAAATGGTTTTTAGTCATTTTATGTGCATAATTCAAATTTGAAATACATGCACATGCTCCAGTGCATATAAATTGGTTGAAAAGTCAAATTTGTGTCCTTGGGTGCATGCTTAGGCCCCATGCAAGAAATGGGAATGAATTTCAAACACCAGGGCACTGTTGATCGCCAGCAAAACATTGAGATGCCTGTTTTTTCAATTCTAGTAAATCCAGAACTCGTCTGAAATTCATGAAACTTGGCATGGTATCATGGAGCTGCATCACCATGGCGTGGTAAAAAAATTCCCATTTGGGGCAGATTTGGGTATAGGCTTCACACAAACCAGAGCTTCTCACAACAAGCCTGATGGTTTCCGTATGGAACGTGCCACCTTTGGGGACAAAACGATATCCTTTGCCTCTTATTGCTTTCAAAAAAATTCTAGTGCCAACATAGAACAACATGAGTGTTGTGTTAAGTTTTGGAATTTTTCGGGGTTCGTTTGGACATTGTCATACATTAACTGGGTTTTCTAGGCATTTTATGTAAATAATTCATATTTGAAATACATGCACATGCTCCAGTGCATATAAATTGCTTGAAAAGTCAAATTTTTGTCCTTGGGTGCATGCTTTGGTCCCATGCAAGAAATGGGAATGAATTTCTAACACTAGGGCACTGTTGATTGCCCGCAAAACATTGAGATACCATTTTCTAAATTCTAGTAAATCCACAACACGTTTTAAATTCATGAACTTGGCATGGTATCATGGAGCGACATCAACATGTCTTGGTAAAAAAATTGTCCCATTTGGGGCAGGTTTGGGTATAAGCTTCTCACAAACCATAGCTTCTCACAACAAGCCTGATGGTTTCGGTACGGAACGTGCCACCTTTGGGGACAAAACGATATCCGTTGTCTCTTATTGCTTTCAAAAAATTCTAGTGCCAACATGAGTGTTGTGTTAAGTTTTGGAATTTTTCGGGGTTCGTTTGGACATTTATATACATTAACTGGGATTTCTAGGCATTTTATGCGCATAGTTCCAATTTGAAATGCATGCACATGCTCCAGTGCATATAAATTGGTTGAAAAGTCAAATATGTGTCTTTGGCTGCGTTCTTAGGTCCCATGCAAGTAATGGGAATGAATTTCAAACACCATGGCACTGTTGATTGCCGGCAAAACATTGAGATACTTGTTTTTTAAATTCTATTAAATCTAGAACTTGTCTGAAATTCATGAAACTTGGCATGGTATCATGGAGCGGCATCAACATGCCGTGGTAAATTTTTTGTCCCATTTGGGGCAGGTTTGGGTATAAGCTTTTGACAAACCAGAGCTTCTCAAAACAAGCCTGATGGTTTCGGTACGGAACGTGCCATCTTCGGGGACGTAACGATATCCGTTGCCTCTTATTGCTTTCAAAAAAAATTCTAGTGCCAACATAGAACAACATGAGTGTTGTGTTTAGTTTTGGAATTTCTGGGGTTCGTTTGGACATTTTTATACATTAACTGGGTTTTCTAGGGATTTTATGTGCATAACTCAAATTTGAAATACATGCACATGCTCTAATGCATATAAATTGGTTGAAAAGTCAAATCTGTGTCCTTGGGTGCATGCTTAGGTCCCATGCAAGAAATGGGAATGAATTTTAAACACTAGGGCACTTTTGATTGCTGGCAAAACGTTGTGATACTTGTTTTTTAAATTCTAGTAAATCCACAACTTGTCTGAAATTCTTGCACTTGGCATGGTATCATGGAGCGGCATCAACATGTCGTGGTAGAAAAATGTCCCATTTGGGGCAGGTTTGAGTATAAGCTTCTCACAAACCAGTGCTTCCCACAACAAGCCTCATGGTTTAGGTACGAAATGTGCCACCTTTGGGGACGAAACAATATCCGTTTCCTCTTATTGCTTTCAAAAAATTTCTTGTGCCAACATAGTACAACATGAGTGTTGTGTTATGTTTTGGAATTTTTCGGGGTTCGTTTAGACATCTTTATACATTAACCGGGTTTTTTGGCATTTTATGTGCATAATTCAAATTTGAAATACATGCAGATAATCCAGTGCATATAAATTGGTTGAAAAGTCAAATATGTATCCTTGGGTGCATGCTTAGGTCCGATGCAAGAAATGGGAATGAATTTTAAACACCTGAGCACTGTTGATTGCCGGCAAAACATTAAGATACCTGTTTTTTTAATTCTATTAAATCCATAACTCATCTGAAATTCATGAAACTTGGCATGGTATCATGGAGCGGCATCAACATGCCGTGGTAAAAAAGTTGTCCCATTTGGGGCAGGTTTGGGTATAAGCTTCTCACAAACCAAAGCTTCTCACAACAAGCTTGATGGTTTCGATAGGGAACGTGCCACCTTTGGGGACGAAACGATATCCGTTGCCTCTTTGTTCCTTCAAAAAATTGCTAGTGCCAACATAGAACAACAAAAGTGTTGTGTTGAGTTTTGGAATTTTTCGGGGTTCCTTTCGACATTTTTATACATTAAATGGTTTTTAGTCATTTTATGTGCATAATTCAAATTTGAAATACATGCACATGCTCCAGTGCATATAAATTGGTTGAAAAGTCAAATTTGTGTCCTTGGGTGCATGCTTAGGCCCCATGCAAGAAATGGGAATGAATTTCAAACACCAGGGCACTGTTGATCGCCAGCAAAACATTGAGATGCCTGTTTTTTCAATTCTAGTAAATCCAGAACTCGTCTGAAATTCATGAAACTTGGCATGGTATCATGGAGCAGCATCAACATGGCGTGGTAAAAAAATTCCCATTTGGGGCAGATTTGGGTATAAGCTTCACACAAACCAGAGCTTCTCACAACAAGCCTGATGGTTTCCGTATGGAACGCGCCACCTTTGGGGACAAAACGGTATCCTTTGCCTCTTATTGCTTTCAAAAAAATTCTAGTGCCAACATAGAACAACATGAGTGTTGTGTTAAGTTTTGGAATTTTTCGGGGTTCGTTTGGACATTTTCATACATGAACTGGGTTTTCTTGGCATTTTATGTAAATAATTCATATTTGAAATACATGCACATGCTCCAGTGCATATAAATTGCTTGAAAAGTCAAATTTTTGTCCTTGGGTGCATGCTTTGGTCCCATGCAAGAAATGGGAATGAATTTCTAACACTAGGGCACTGTTGATTGCCCGCAAAACATTGAGATACCATTTTCTAAATTCTAGTAAATCCACAACACGTTTTAAATTCATGAACTTGGCATGGTATCATGGAGCGACATCAACATGTCTTGGTAAAAAAATTGTCCCATTTGGGGCAGGTTTGGGTATAAGCTTCTCACAAACCATAGCTTCTCACAACAAGCCTGATGGTTTCGGTACGGAACGTGCCACCTTTGGGGACAAAACGATATCCGTTGTCTCTTATTGCTTTCAAACAATTCTAGTGCCAACATGAGTGTTGTGTTAAGTTTTGGAATTTTTCGGGGTTCGTTTGGACATTTATATACATTAACTGGGATTTCTAGGCATTTTATGCGCATAGTTCCAATTTGAAATGCATGCACATGCTCCAGTGCATATAAATTGGTTGAAAAGTCAAATATGTGTCTTTGGCTGCGTTCTTAGGTCCCATGCAAGTAATGGGAATGAATTTCAAACACCATGGCACTGTTGCCTGCAAAACATTGAGATACTTGTTTTTTAAATTCTATTAAATCTAGAACTTGTCTGAAATTCATGAAACTTGGCATGGTATCATGGAGCGGCATCAACATGCGGTGGTAAATTTTTTGTCCCATTTGGGGCAGGTTTGGGTATAAGCTTTTGACAAACCAGAGCATCTCAAAACAAGCCTGATGGTTTCGGTACGGAATGTGCCACCTTTGGGGACGTAACGATATCCGTTGCCTCTTATTGCTTTAAAAATAAATTCTAGTGCCAACATAGAACAACATGAGTGTTGTGTTAAGTTTTGAGATTTTTTGGGGTTCGTTTGGACATTTTTATACATTAACTGGGTTTTCTAGGGATTTTATGTGCATAATTCGAATTTGAAATACATGCACATGCTCCAATGCATATAAATTGGTTGAAAAGTCAAATCTGTGTCCTTGGGTGCATGCTTAGGTCCCATACAAGAAATGGGAATGAATTTTAAACACCAGGGAACTTTTGATTGCTGGCAAAACATTGTGATACTTGTTTTTTAAATTCTAGTAAATCCACAACTTGTGTGAAATTCTTGCACTTGGCATGGTATCATGGAGCGGCATCAACATGTTGTGCTAAAAAATGTCCCATTTGGGGCAGGTTTGGGTATAAGCTTCTCACAAACTAGAGCTTCCCACAACAAGCCTGATGGTTTAGGTACGAAACGTGCCACCTTTGGGGACGAAACGATATCCGTTTCCTCTTATTGCTTTCAAAAAATTTCTAGTGCCAACATAGTACAACACGAGTGTTGTGTTAAGTTTTGGAATTTTTCGGGGTTCGTTTAGACATCTTTATACATTAACCGGGTTTTTTGGCATTTTATGTGCATAATTCAAATTTGAAATACATGCAGATAATCCAGTGCATATAAATTGGTTGAAAAGTCAAATATGTATCCTTGGGTGCATGCTTAGGTCCGATGCAAGAAATGGGAATAAATTTCAAACACCTGAGCACTGTTGATTGCCGGCAAAACATTGAAATACCTGTTTTTTAAATTCTATTAAATCCAGAACTCGTCTGAAATTCATGAAACTTGGCATGGTATCATGGAGCGGCATCAACATGCCGTGGTAAAAAAGTTTTCCCATTTGGGGCAGGTTTGGGTATAATCTTCTCACAAACCAAAGCTTCTCACAACAAGATTGATGGTTTCGATACGGAACGTGCCACCTTTGGGGACGAAACGATATCCGTTGCCTCTTAGTTCCTTCAGAAAATTGCTAGTGCCAACATAGAACAACAAAAGTGTTGTGTTCAGTTTTGGAATTTTTTGGGGTTCCTTTCGACATTTTTATACATTAAATGGTTTTTAGTCATTTTATGTGCATAATTCAAATTTGAAATACATGCACATGCTCCAGTGCATATAAATTGGTTGAAAAGTCAAATTTGTGTCCTTGGGTGCATGCTTAGGCCCCATGCAAGAAATGGGAATGAATTTCAAACACCAGGGCACTGTTGATCGCCAGCAAAACATTGAGATGCTTGTTTTTTCAATTCTAGTAAATCCAGAACTCGTCTGAAATTCATGAAACTTGGCATGGTATCATGGAGCAGTATCACCATGGCGTGGTAAAAAAATTCCCATTTTGGGCAGATTTGGGTATAAGCTTATCACAACAAGCCTGATGGTTTCCGTATGGAACGTGCCACCTTTGGGGACAAAACGATATCCTTTGCCTCTTATTGCTTTCAAAAAAATTCTAGTGCCAACATAGAACAACATGATGTTGTGTTAAGTTTTGGAATTTTTCGGGGTTTGTTTGGACTTTTTCATACATTAACTGGGTTTTCTAGGCATTTTATGTAAATAATTCATATTTGAAATACATGCACATGCTCCAGTGCATATAAATTGCTTGAAAAGTCAAATTTTTGTCCTTGGGTGCATGCTTTGGTCCCATGCAAGAAATGGGAATGAATTTCAAACACCAGGGCACTGTTGATTGCCTGCAAAACATTGAGATACCATTTTTTAAATTCTAGTAAATCCACAACACGTTTTAAATTCATGAACTTGGCATGGTATCATGGAGCGACATCAACATGTCGTGGTAAAAAATTTGTCCCATTTGGGGCAGGTTTGGGTATAAGCTTCTCACAAACCATAGCTTCTCACAACAAGCTTGATGGTTTCGGTACGGAACGTGCCACCTTTGGGGACAAAACGATATCCGTTGTCTCTTATTGCTTTCAAAAAATTCTAGTGCCAACATGAGTGTTGTGTTAAGTTTTGGAATTTTTCGGGGTTCGTTTGGACATTTATATACATTAACTGGGATTTCTAGGCATTTTATGCGCATAGTTCCAATTTGAAATGCATGCACATGCTCCAGTGCATATAAATTGGTTGAAAAGTCAAATATGTGTCTTTGGCTGCGTTCTTAGGTCCCATGCAAGTAATGGGAATGAATTTCAAACACCATGGCACTGTTGATTGCCGGCAAAACATTGAGATACTTGTTTTTTAAATTCTATTAAATCTAGAACTTGTCTGAAATTCATGAAACTTGGCATGGTATCATGGAGCGGCATCAACATGCCGTGGTAAATTTTTTGTCCCATTTGGGGCAGATTTGGGTATAAGCTTTTGACAAACCAGAGCTTCTCAAAACAAGCCTGATGGTTTCGGTACGGAACGTGCCATCTTCGGGGACGTAACGATATCCGTTGCCTCTTATTGCTTTCAAAAAATTCTAGTGCCAACATGGGTGTTGTGTTAAGTTTTGGAATTTTTCGGGGTTCGTTTGGACATTTATATACATTAACTGTGATTTCTAGGAATTTTATGTGCATAGTTCCAATTTGAAATGCATGCACATGCTCCAGTGCATATAAATTGGTTGAGAAGTCAAATATGTGTCTTTGGCTGCGTTCTTAGGTCCCATGCAAGTAATGGGAATGAATTTCAAACACCATGGCACTGTTGATTGCCGGCAAAACATTGAGATACTTGTTTTTTAAATTCTATTAAATACAGAACTTGTCTAAAATTCATGAAACTTGGCATGGTATCATGGAGCGGCATCAACATGTTGTGGTAAAATTTTTGTCCCATTTGGGGCAGGTTTGAGTATAAGCTTTTGACAAACCAGAGCTTCTCAAAACAAGCCTGATGGTTTCGGTACGGAACGTGCCACCTTTGGGGACGTAACGATATCCGTTGCCTCTTATTGCTTTCAAAAAAAATTCTAGTGCCAACACAGAAAAACATGAGTGTTGTGTTATGTTTTGGAATTTCTGGGGTTCGTTTGGACATTTTTATACATTAACTGCGTTTTCTAGGGATTTTATGTGCATAATTCAAATTTGAAATACATGCACATGCTCCAGTGCATATAAATTGGTTGAAAAGTCAAATATGTGTCCTTGGGTGCATGCTTAGGTCCCATGCAAGAAATGGGAATGAATTTTAAACACCAGGGCACTTTTGATTGCTGGCAAAAGGTTGTGATACTTGTTTTTTAAATTCTAGTAAATCCACAACTTGTCTGAAATTCTTGCACTTGGCATGGTATCATGGAGCGGCATCAACATGTCGTGGTAGAAAAATGTCCCATTTGGGGCAGGTTTGGGTATAAGCTTCTCACAAACCAGTGCTTCCCACAACAAGCCTGATGGTTTAGGTATGAAACGTGCCACCTTTGGGGACGAAACGATATCCGTTTCCTCTTATTTCTTTCAGAAAATTTCTAGTGCCAACATAGTACAACATGAGTGTTGTGTTAAGTTTTGGAATTTTTCGGGGTTCGTTTAGACATCTTTATACATTAACCGGGTTTTTTGGCATTTTATGTGCATAATTCAAATATGAAATACATGCAGATACTCCAGTGCATATAAATTGGTTGAAAAGTCAAATATGTATCCTTGGGTGCATGCTTAGGTCCGATGCAAGAACTGGGAATGAATTTCAAACACCTGAGCACTGTTGATTGCCGGCAAAACATTAAGATACCTGTTTTTTTAATTCTATTAAATCCAGAACTCGTCTGAAATTCATGAAACTTGGCATGGTATCATGGAGCAGCATCAACATGCCGTGGAAAAAAACTTGTCCCATTTGGGGCAGGTTTGGGTATAAGCTTCTCACAAACCAAAGCTTCTCACAACAAGCTTGATGGTTTCGATACGGAACGTGCCACCTTTGGGGACGAAACGATATTCGTTGCCTCTTAGTTCCTTCAAAAAATTGCTAGTGCCAACATAGAACAACAAAAGTGTTGTGTTGAGTTTTGGAATTTTTCGGGGTTCCTTTCGACATTTTTATACATTAAATGGTTTTTAGTCATTTTATGTGCATAATTCAAATTTGAAATACATGCACATGCTCCAGTGCATATAAATTGGTTGAAAAGTCAAATTTGTGTCCTTGGGTGCATGCTTAGGCCCCATGCAAGAAATGGGAATGAATTTCAAACACCAGGGCACTGTTGATCGCCAGCAAAACATTGAGATGCCTGTTTTTTCAATTCTAGTAAATCCATAACTCGTCTGAAATTCATGAAACTTGGCACGGTATCATGGAGCAGCATCAACATGGCATGGTAAAAATTTTCCCATTTGGGGCAGATTTGCGTATAAGCTTCACACAAACCAGAGCTTCTCACAACAAGCCTGATGGTTTCCGTACGGAACGTGCCACCTTTGGGGACAAAACGATATCCTTTGCCTCTTATTGCTTTCAAAAAAATTCTAGTGCCAACATAGAACAACATGAGTGTTGTTTTTAGTTTTGGAATTTTTCGGGGTTCGTTTGGACATTTTCATACATTAACTGGGTTTTCTAGGCATTTTATGTAAATAATTCATATTTGAAATACATGCACATGCTCCAGTGCATATAAATTGCTTGAAAAGTCAAATTTTTGTCCTTGGGTGCATGCTTTGGTCCCATGCAAGAAATGGGAATGAATTTCAAACACCAGGGCACTGTTGATTGCCCGCAAAACATTGAGATACCATTTTTTAAATTCTAGTAAGTCCATAACACGTTTTAAATTCATGAACTTGGCATGGTATCATGGAGCGACATCAACATGTCATGGTAAAAAATTTGTCCCATTTGGGGCAGGTTTGGGTATAAGCTTCTCACAAACCATAGCTTCTCACAACAAGCCTGATGGTTTCGGTACGGAACGTGCCACCTTTGGGGACAAAACGATATCCGTTGCCTCTTATTGCTTTCAAAAAATTCTAGTGCCAACATGAGTGTTGTGTTAAGTTTTGGAATTTTTCAGGGTTCGTTCGGACATTTATATACATTAACTGGGATTTCTAGGCATTTTATGTGCATAGTTCCAATTTGAAATGCATGCACATGCTCCAGTGCATATAAATTGGTTGAAAAGTCAAATATGTGTCTTTGGCTGCATTCTTAGGTCCCATGCAAGTAATGGGAATGAATTTCAAACACCATGGCACTGTTGATTGCCGGTAAAACATTGAGATACTTGTTTTTTAAATTCTATTAAATCCAGAACTTGTCTGAAATTCATGAAACTTGGCATGGTATCATGGAGCGGCATCAACATGCCGTGGTAAATTTTTTGTCCCATTTGGGGCAGGTTTGGGTATAAGCTTTTGACAAACCAGAGCTTCTCAAAACAAGCCTGATGGTTTCTGTACGGAACGTGCCACCTTTGGGGACGTAACGATATCCATTGCCTCTTATTGCTTTCAAAAAAAATTCTAGTGCCAACATAGAACAACATGAGTGTTGTGTTAAGTTTTGGAATTTTTTGGGGTTCGTTTGGACATTTTTATACATTAACTGGGTTTTCTAGGGATTTTATGTGCATAATTCAAATACATGCACATGCTCCAGTGCATATAAATTGGTTGAAAAGTCAAATATGTGTCCTTGGGTGCATGCTTAGGTCCCATGCAAGAAATGGGAATGAATTTTAAACACCAGGGCACTTTTGATTGCTGGCAAAACGTTGTGATACTTGTTTTTTAAATTCTAGTAAATCCACAACTTGTCTGAAATTCTTGCACTTGGCATGGTATCATGGAGCGGCATCAACATGTCGTGGTAGAAAAATGTCCCATTTGGGGCAGGTTTGGGTATAAGCTTCTCACAAACCAGTGCTTCCCACAACAAGCCTGATGGTTTACGTACGAAACGTGCCACCTTTGGGGACGAAGCGATATCCGTTTCCTCTTATTTCTTTCAAAAAATTTCTAGTGCCAACATAGTACAACATGAGTGTTGTGTTAAGTTTTGGAATTTTTCGGGGTTCGTTTAGACATCTTTATACATTAACCGGGTTTTTGGCATTTTATGTGCATAATTCAAATTTGAAATACATGCAGATACTCCAGTGCATATAAATTGGTTGAAAAGTCAAATATGTATCCTTGGGTTCATGCTTAGGTCCGATGCAAGAAATGGGAATGAATTTCGAACACCTGAGCACTATGGATTTGTCACATCCTAGCTAGCCATGCATTAGAGTGTTGCATCATGTTTACTCTTTCATCAGAAACTTGAAATGGGGATCTGTGAAACCCTCAGAATCTTTTTGAAAATGATCCAAATAAAAATTTCTCCAAAAAGGTCCAAGAAAATGCTCATGTTGCTCTCTGAAAATATTGGACAGAGATAATAATCAAACCAATATTTTTAAGAGCTCATAGGTATTTATTTTGGGCATTTGGAATTAATGCATAAATATTTGCTTTGGAAATATATTAATCATATATATTAATATATGTCCAAATATTATGCCATTTATAAAGGAGCTCTGAAATAATATATCTAGCCCCTGCAAAAATTGGCATAAGTTAAATAAATGATTTAATATTTTTTTTAAATCAAAACAAATGTCAGAAATTAGAAAAACAGAAATAATTAACAGGAGGAGCTTACCTGGGCTCCTCCACTGTGCGGCCCAGCCAGCTGGCTGGCCCAGCCAGCAGCCGGCCCAGCCCACCTCCCTCCTCTGTCGTCTTCGTCCCGACAGAGGGAGGGGAGTGTGGCCGGCGCGCGCGCGCGCCACCGCGCCACGCCACCTCTCTCCTTGCCTGCCTGCCCTCCCCTCCTCGCCTCGATGCCCCTGGA